>NW_028277535.1:1510553-1812664 GCF_059751315.1 Micrasema longulum | reverse complement strand
TTTGACATAAGAAAAAAATGAGCTAAAATATAAATGGTAGATATTATATGCATCTTGAGTAAGACTTATAAATCGAAATTTCCAAATAAATGTTATGTTTCAGAAAACTTAAATAGATTAAAATGTGAGATAAATAAATAAATGAAATAGAAAAATGACAAGCGATTAAAAGCAAAAAATATTTATAATAATAAAAATACTTTATAGTTTTATTCCACTTTCATTTATAATAATTTTCAGTGACCGGGTTTCGTCGTGACCAACATCGTCAGACTGGTTGACAAAAAAGTGGAATAAAACTGTAAAGTATTTTTATTATTATAATTAAAATGCATGTCCACCAAGAAATGTCAGTAGAAAAACTCAATATATCAAAAAATATTTGTTTTCGTTTATTGCCATTGTCTATAAAAGCGTTACTCTATTTTTAACCCCACAATACACATCATGCAACTTGCATGTATATCGGAACGGGTTAACCTACATACTTACATAAATGCAATACACGCTAACATAATACATAAAACTATAAAACATAAAATATAAACATGAAATACATGTATACATTTTTTAAACACATACATGTGATTAAATTAAATTTTGAAAAAATCTGATTAATTAAAAATAACAGCTGTTTTTAATTGAGAGATCAGAAGGGTGCACATATTGACATTAATATATATTTTTTTAAGTACATTATTTTATACGTATTGAATGATGAGGAAAGTGGGATCAGATAATGAGTTTGGAAGGAGAGATAAAGAGGAACCAAGGAAAGAAAAAGAGATAAAAAAGATATGTTTGAGAAAAAAAAGGAGTAAAAACTCTAGGAGTTCGGGATTCTGGGAATATATAATAATGTTTCAGGTGTTTGAAGGTGGCTAGAGAAGGTGTATTGTAAGTTTTATAAATGCACCATATAAACGTGTTCTTTTTTTAACACCAAATTTAAGTGATGATTTTATCTAACAATACTCCTTAATTTTCACACGTCTACCAGTTTGTTAAATCAAACGTATTTTGAATATGGAAGTGTTAGCGTAAATATTGAAAAATGTTTTAAAGCGCCCTCTAATATAATAAATATTACAGCTACATAGATGTATCTCAAAAACCCGTCAGTAAAATTTCCGCTCTAATTTTATTTATTTTATACTTCACTCAAATACATTTTATAATTTTACTGATATATCAATGTATTTCTCACTGAAAAATCCGTGAGAGAAGACATTCACAAAAGTCAATAGATAAAATTAATTACAAAAAAACAGAGAGAACGGTAAATGTTACCCGTTCTGTAATGTGATCTCGTAAACCATTAATAAGTCACAAGCCTTGTTAATGCCTAGACTTCCATATTCTCTTATAAATCATTATTAGTAATGTGTTGAAATCGGAAAAAATTGTAGATTATAAATGAAAAATCACACGTACCAAATAAAAATCATCTTAATTTCCCTACCGGTACCCAGTGGTATACAGGGCCCTGTAATGGTTCTCCAATCGCAACAATCTAGAACATTATACAGTACGGTATTACGACTTACGCTTTAAAAATAAAATACTTCAGTTTGCCCGCCACATACCGCTCCCCACATTTAGGGACATCAGTCTCCTTGGCGGTGCCCACATACACGTAAAAATCGCTCGTAGCCTTAGCATCTTTGTGCTGAAAGAATGTAATTTAGACGTACCTAATATGCTCTTCATTTGATTGAAAAAAGAGGTAAAATAAAATACTGGCAATATCTAATGAAATTAGTAAGAAAAATAACGAGTCAAAAACACTTGTTGAGGATTCTAGTTCTATTTTACACGTATGTATTTTTCATCCGCCTGAAAACGGAAAAAACATTATCAATAATATTATTGATCAATTATAAATATTTTAAATTAACGGTTTAACCAAAGAAATAAGAATAGTCCAAAAGGAGCGTAGAATCATATTTGAATACATCGGACTGTGTCTAAAGATCTCCCCACTTTGCCCCATTTTCACCGCACGCATACTTGAAGTCACCGCGTAATGTTGCCAGATCGTGGAAAATATAACTATAACACAAATGAAAGATAATTATATTTTTAAAAAAGCAATTTGTTATTTTTTTTAAATTTTTATTGTAAACGCGGAAACATTGATTGACAACAGTGTAGATAAGTAAAGGGTTATTTAATGATAGTAATTGAATTAATGGACGTTTATCTAGAAAAATTAAACAAATTTTATTTTACATAAAACTGATATTTTTATGTCATAATAAATAATATTTGATATATTAAAAATAATATTAAATATCCATCACGGCGTTGTTTAATCCAAAAAGTCCAATTTCCGTTAGTTTTCTCATTAGATGAGCAAAAAATAAGCTAAAATTCTACTTTATCAAATAAAACCAAAGACCTTATTAATAAATTAATTGTTAAATGTTAAATTGCTTTTATTTTGATACCGATAATGTACTTAATCAATAACTTACACCACTGTGAAAAATGTATATTGACTGTTTTCATAATTTTCGTTTATTCATATTCTTATTTTCTTTATCCAATATATGTAAAAACGGTTGTTTTTTCCCTACTTATTTAAGAGTAGTTAAGTAACTTTCTGGTTGATGTTCGTATGCGGCTTCTGGACTATTCTTAACTCTATGGGTTTAACGAATTTAAAAAAAAAAGTTTTATTTTTTAAATATAATTTTGTTTTTCTTATAACCGCAAAAAAAATACATTATTTTAAATTGCTGAAATAAATTTAAAACTGGTTCTCACTTCAAAAATTTAAAAAAAGTTTATCACTTCACTAGTAAGTAATTCTTCGCAGTCTTCGTCTTTTTTATGCCAAGAAAACAATTCAGGCGGTTGATTCTACTGAATTATCCTTACAAAAGGTTTTGTGGATAGGATTCCTATTACATTATTCATTAGAGGAGCTGTTTCATAAATTATCCGCCATCGGACTCACAGACCAGATGTTGTTTTTTTGGTTTTCGTTTTTTTATTTATTTTAATCAAGTAAGTTCTTGAAACGTTTTTAGATATTAAATACGGTCTGTTTTGTTTGTTCGTAAATAAAGCTGGCACATGTCAGTTGATTTAATTAATGTATTATCTGGGCATTTTTTGTATCGCCTTCACTTATTAAAACATTGGATGTAGTATAAGAGCATATGTTTAATAACAATTACTACTTACTTTTGAATTATATTTTAAACTAGCAGGATCGAAGCGAGGGAGTCGAATCGAAGATCAATTTTCATTCGATAACTCGAGTATCATTAGCGCTATTTAAGCAACTCTATCTATTTTGTAATATAAAAAAAAAACGAACAAAAATTAGCAATTGTCATTTTTTTTATATATACTCGTACATAATTTTTTAAATTATGAAAAATACAACAGCTAATTGCACGCTATCTATGTAGATGAGCGTACGTCGAGCTAAAAAACACTAATAAAATACACAAACGAGTAAAAAATGTGTTTGTGATAACATGAATAAATTATTTCACGATCGTAAACACATCCAACTTTTTATACGCTATATTAAAGCAGGCGTTGGGGTCGTTTGGTCCCCCGTTTGGATCATGTTTACTTTTTGGATGCTTATTGTTTTTTTACGTACGAGTAACAATGATTTTTTGGTGTTTATTTTGTAGAACTCTATATTTAAACTTATTATATAAAAAAATCAAGCAGTAATTTGAGTCTACTGAACATTTTATTTTATTTTTACAAATATGAAATAAAAATTCCGTGACAATTGTTAAGCCTTGTTAGTGCATTTTAAAACGAATGTAAGGATTAGATGGATTGAATTTCCTTATTATATGATTGAAGGTGCTTGAGTAAAAAATAAACATAATCTTGAGAACTGTATGTACATTTATCATAATTGTGGGAAAAACAAATAGTTAAGGGCAAGGATAAGTGTTAAGTTGGTAATGGGGAATTAAGAAATTTCCTTTTATCTAAAATGTTTTTCATCTGTGTTATAATTTTTTAAATTATAATGACTCCTTGCTGGTTGAAATCCAGACATTTGTCTAGAAATATTTGAACAATCTTAAAATACTGTATCTTAATATTTGTTATACATTTACCTCAAATTGTTTAACTGTTAGGTGCAACTAAAATGCACACAAATCTAGATTCTAACAGTTCAATAAAATTACTTCACGTCACTTAACTTTTCTCATTATCAACAAAAGTTTTACGGTGTTTAATAAACTTGGAAATAACTCATTTGAAAACGACTTGAGGGAACTACTTTATTGAGCATAAACAAAGATTTACTTGGGCGAACAACTTTAATGTTGCATAAAACAGAACTTGTTGGCAAATTTGCAGCGTATTTTGATAAAAAACGGTATTTACTGTAACCCAAATTGCGTTTAATTAAATATACATGTTACAAGCCCAAAAAAGGCATTTCAATTATTTTTTTCTCCTTCGGACCTTTATCGTGATAAAATTGAGGCTACGCAAAAAATATACTAATGAGATGAGAAAATGCTTTAGTTAAATATATACCTGTTGCAACAGAGAGGAAGAACACTCTTGAAAAGGAAATATGGAAGTCTAGGCATTTACAGGGCTTATACTTGTCATTGCCTGGTTTAAGTGGCCACTTTACACACCGTGTAACATTCACCATTCTGCTATGTTTAAACATCTTCTCAAGAGTGTTTTTCCTCTCTGTTGCTACAGGTTTAGATCTAAATAAGTCCCTAGGGAGGAAATCCAGCCAGTCTGCAAACATTTGGCCACATTTAAAACCTTTATGCTATAGTTACACTATTACTGTCACTTAAACCAGCTAATAATATATCATAAACCCTGTAAATACCCAAACTTCCATTTTCCTTCTCCAAAATGTTCTTCATATTTGAATTTGAGAACAGAACAAATGGGATATCGTATTATTTGCATAAACAATTGTCAAATAATTCCGCGTGTGACGTCAGAGGTTCCTTTTCGCTTATTATTTTTCAGTTTATCCCATTGGTCTACCCATGGCAAGCAAACCGGAAATCTTCCATAGTCCTCATATTATAGGTTGATTTATATTAACCAGTAACGTCATTAAAAGAAGTCCGTTATTATAAAAATTATTGTAATGATTTTTTAAAAATATTTTCAGGAAATTTTGTTATGTAATTTAATGCTCCAATTTTTACCGAGCGCAAGAAAACATTTTTTGTATCCAATTTCTTGTAGGGCTAAAGTTCCTAGTTGCAACCACAAATCGTTAAGCCAGCAACAAGTTAAAAAAATAATAATGTATAAAAGTTAAATAATTTGACAAAGGGGTAAATAGGCATAAATATGCTACTCTAAACTTTTTTTGTATTAAAATCCCGTCTCTGTTGATGTGAGCTATTTTCGGTGTGTGGATGATTAATTGAATTGTTGCGTGTATTAAAATAAAAGATTTCACATTATTTCGATAGCAAAGATTAAAATATAATGAACGAAAGATAAAGATTGTACAGAATCAAATTTAGTTGAGTTAAATGAACGCGAATTGAATTTACGTTCACGATGAATGTCGTAAGATATGTCGTGTCGGTCAACCGGTACCGACGTCGAACGGAGAGTGTCTGATTTACGTTTCCGTTTTGCCGTAGACGGTGTCTTGTTAGGATGGTATATTGGTGGGCTTGGTACTCGGTGTTGCCATTGCCCTTAGTATTATATATAATGCATATTTGAGGTTAAAATCATGCTCTGTCTCGTTCGATTAGTATGGACATATTTTCGATGTTTTCTTTTTATTTTCCTCTGAAATAGTACAGTGTTAAACTCTATGTTGCAACTGGCTACAATTAAAGCACAAATAAATATGAAACTATAGTCAACCAACCCAAAGTTTTGTTTTACAAGTTTGATAAAATTAGCAATTAAGCTCACTTAAACTTTTAATATAAGAACTCAAACACTGATTTGAGTCTACTGAACACTTTATATTATTTTTACAAATATAAAAATTTCGTGACAATTGTTTCTCCAATGTCATTCATTCATTCGTTTGAAAATACCCTAACAAGGCGAAACAATTTTCACGAAATTTTTGTTTTTATATTTGTTAACTCTTAAAAGACTGTGGTAAATAATCCCTTTGCGCGCGGTGATGTAACATCGTGTTACCACTAGTAAAAGACGGAATATTCTAAAGTTCAGACATTCGAAAAAAATGGAAAACATGGAGACTACTGTTAAATAACTCCTTTTCCATAATTTATGGGAATAAACATATAATTTAATCCTGTTATAGCAAAATAAATTGAAAATCACAAATACGCCGCTCATGTTACGCGCGTGCGTCTCCTATCATTGTCATTAACCGACTGAATACTAAATCTGTTTTAGATGACACCCACCGCAGAACAGCGTCTCAGTTTTCCTAGTTATGACTTCTATCTTCGTGCTCTGTCTTGTATAAGGTATCTGTATATATGTGTTGCTGAATTAGCGGACATTCATGCTTCGCGTAGCAAGGTTAAATATTTTTTGTATTTACATATAGCATAGTGATACAAATTTTACTTTCCAAATCTGGTGTGGAAACGTCCATTTGAAGATTACAAAAAATACGAATTCACCATTTAAAAAAATAAGAGAGATATATCAAATCTTGTTTCCTATGTCGACTAGTGTGACATCACAGCCACACAAGAGTTAAAATAAAATAAAGTGTTCATTGGACTCAAATAAGTGTTTGATTTCTTATATTATAATTAAATATGGAGTTCTATTAAATAAATACCAAATCAATCAATAAGATTGCTAAATTTTTTATTTTTTTTAATTAACTAAAAATTTACGTGCCCAGAAGACGCCTGCTTAATTGAAAGTTCTCATTGGTCAAATAAAATAATGAAACATAATCGAGGAATTTTGTTGATATTTTTATTAAAATCATTAACTGGGGAGTTTTATCTAAAAATATCTACTAAAAATATTCATATCAACGAATCTGTATGTTTTTTTTTTGGTACGAGGAAAATACAAAATCCGTTTCCCAGGAAATTTTAATATGTATCGGAAGGTTTCCATAAATTTCAAACTAATTCTTCATACTTCCATAACTAAAGACGTGCTCATGTTAAAGGAGTCGTTTTTTACTCTTCTTGTTTTGAAAACTCTAATAACTCATTCGCAAAAGCCGCGCTATGTTCTTGTATGGAGCGCGGAACATAAATTATGACCTCTTGTAAGTGTAACTGCTTCAAAAGTGTCAAACAACCCCAACGTTAAGAGTATCTATGTACATTGTACATATTATACTGCTATCCTTAACAATGTAATTTGGTCTAAATATGAAGTATTCACACGGAGTTTCTGCATACTTTGTCACGAAAACAATTTAAAAACCACTTTGCTTAGTGGCAGATGTAACACGTCGTTAGGATCCGCCTTCGTCCGTTTCCATCTTCAGCGCTTCTGGAAGCCCCCTGAACAGATACGTCGGTCCCTTCTGTCATCAAGTCTACACATCTTGTAGAATTTTTCATCACAATCAAGTTTCCTCTACTCCTTCCTGTACCACAAATTTTTCCATGTTATTTTTTTGCCACAAAACGTGGTCGAAATACCCGAAAGCACGCATTCGCAGAGTGAAATAATGACGCCGTTAAATGCTTAATGCTTGATTATAGAAACATAGTGCTATGAGTTGTACATTGTACATGGTGTCCATAATATTTAACGGCGCCACATTTCAAACTCATCCATCTTTTTTCTTTCTATATCTCGCAACGTCCGTATTTCTGCGGCGTACAAGATTATGGGAAAAATTAAGGCATGGACCATTTTTTTTCCAAACTCGCTGATACTTGGTTATTGCTTAACTTTTTCCGACTTCTGCTTATTTGATTTATGAAGGATAGGTACTATAGTAATTGGACCTGCTACAGTGTTCATGTACGATGTGGAATGTTAGACAGTCTAAGAAGAAAAAAATCGAAGCTTTCGAAATGTGGTGTTGGCGGCGAATGCTGTGGATTCCGTGGACGGCCAGACGTACGAATGCATCTATTTTCCAGGAACTGGACATAGAAGAAAGACTAACATCCATGTGCGAGAAAGGAGTCCTGCAGTTCTTTAGGCATATTTTCAGGGGGAGTTCTGATAGTTTGTAGAAAACTATTCTCCTGGGAAGTGTCGAAGGGAAGGGACTGATTTTTAATTTATTTTGCTAAAGCAGCTCTAAATTATATGTTGATGTGTATAAATTATTGAAAAATAATTATTTAAAATTATTTTTCCATGTTTTTTTTTTAATGTCTGAACTTTAGAATATTCCGTCTTTTGCTTGTGGTAACACGATGTTACATCACCGCGCGCAAATAAATTATTTACCACAGTCTTTTAAGAGTTAAGAAATGCTGTATAGAGAAACAAATCTTTGCTAAATGAGAGCAAAGTATGAGTTAATAAAACCTGGATTAGACATATTATGACATACGGCATTGAAACAAGGGCCGACACCACTAGAACAATAAATTTTCTGAGGTCGAGTGAAATAAAATCTCTCCAATCCATTGCGAAACGACAGTCCGGGACAGAGTAAGACACTCCAAAGTTGGAAGGATCTGCAACGTCAAAGATATTGTGCGATGAAGAAGATCAAAAAGGCGTTTCTGGAGAGAGCTCGTGGAGAGAGCAGATTCAGAAAGAGTGGTGAATATAGTGGCAGGTGCAATACCAGTTGACAGCAGACTCCCCGAAAGACCACCGAAAAGGTGGCGGAACAGTTGGACATCCACATCCCTGGAACAGGCTGAGAGTAATAACAGAACGCAGATTTAAAAAAAGCGAAAAAAAAGAATAAGAAAGGTGGCGGAAAAACGAATTCCCACACGGATGCGGGGCAAGAAAAAGCGAGGGGCGAAGCCCTAGAGCTTCTTAAATAAAGTGGATTGTATTTAAAATTTAATATAATAAGTGAATATCCTCGATATGCGGTATGCAATGTCAATCAGTCACAACCCCAACAAATGAAATGGATCAGGAATGGAAGCCACTAACCTGGCTCGTTATTGATGGTGTTGCGGTGATCCGACTGGTCAATTACAAGCTGCACTAACACTAAGACAGGCCCCCAATCTGGAGCTAAACACCGGTGGTTGATAAAAACAAAGTCTATGACGCGGCACACGTTCAACAACATAAACACGTGATTCACTGCCGAGATCTTGCTGTGGCGGGTTGTCAAAGGATACTGAAGGTGGGAAGTCAACAGTTGTTGTGGGTAAAAAGGATGATAAAGTGTGACAGTAATCAACAAATGCACTCCTACATAATTCGCAACCAAAGGGTTAATGCTTTTATCCCTAAAGTTGCTAGAAAGTTGCTGGTTTCAGTTTAAAAAAAGACTCCCAAAACGTTAAAAATCTATTTCATTTGCCAATATTAAAATCCGCGTTGTGATCAAGTGGTTAGTGCATTGATTTGTAAACCATGTAAAAGGTCTTGGGTTCGGTTCCGACAAAAAAATCGTGAAATGTTTATTTAACCGGGTGTTTTAATAAAATTACATTTTTATAGGTCACGTATAGGAGCTTGCGGTAAAGTTTTCAAGCAGTCACTCAGTACGATTTACATACTCGTACATTGTCAAATGTTGTGCCTACTACATACTACAATACAGATATTTCAATCAATTGTATATTTAATCATTTTTATGCCATAGTTTCAGCATAAAAGAGTGATTTATTACCTAATTATATAAAATCATGATTTACAACCTCTGTTTGCACTTGTATACAACATAGAAATTTGTTGAGTATCCCACCAGTCTGATGATGTCGGTCATGACAAAACTCGGTCACTGGTAAAAATTACAAATTTAACTGGAATAAAACTACAAACGTATTTTTATTATTATACTTATATATTACCATTCTAACAACCGATTTAAGTGTTTAATTTGTTATTAAGCCGTCACATTACATGGAAAATAAACCTAGATTTATTTAGAAGAATTGGATCGGCGGGTACTAAAAATCTCTATTTGCGCATGCGTGGAATAGTAAAATTGAGATGGGGTTCCACAAAAAAAGTGACCAATAATAATTAAGGTTCCATTGACAAAAAACGCAAACTGCTGTTCTAAAGCATCGATATTATGTTAATCAAAAAATTGGGTTGTGGTCCTGTGGCTAGTGTCTCGGACTCACGGATCAATGGTCCGTGGTTCGAATCTTACTCTACTCCAACTCGATTCCCATTTTCTCATAGTGGTTATTTACAACTCGTAGAAAATGGTCCTCAAAATTTAATATTTGGGTAAATCATAAGAACGCAAATATTTCTTTATAGAAAAAACAAGGATTTAAAATATAAAAATTGTATTTTTTTCCTACCCATGACCGCATGCCCTGTTTTAAAAGTCACCGCACGCAACTGGAAGACATCTAGGATTACTACGATTAAAACAACAAATCAGTAAAAAAATATTTTTTGTAGTTATTAAAAATATTAGTAAACTTATAGCTGATATTATTAATTAATAAAAAAAAGGTGCTGATTGTTCAGAAGTCAATTTTGTAGGAAAACATTGGTTTCATCCAATATTGGTATGGTCGTGTACATTTTATTTCTCTGTGAATAAACTCTTTCTGATTCGGATTGTACTGAATAAAACTATAATATATTTATTCTACTTCGCTCCTTTGTTTGATCCTTTCCCGGAAATGAATATCAAAGTACCATCACTTTAATGGAGGGAATATTTAATTAAAGGAATTAAGAATGCTAGATTTATATGACATCTTAGTAAGAACAAAAGGTCAAATACCGATTTTCTCTTCTCTTCTATTTGTATACTGATATATTATTCATGGCTTTACCCTTCTCATAGGACTAAGATGCCGGGTTCAGAACCCAGACAGGCTCTTTTCACCTGATTATGTTTTCGTTCCGTTTAAACCATTGCGATTCAATAAACTCTCGAGTACCAGCTTTCAACGTTCACGTTAACTGAAATATTAAAATGATTCCTTCGATTTTATGAACATTTGAGTACATGTATACTGCCTGGTGGCTTAAGGTAAAATATATTATTGTTATCAAATACATTTTTCACTTTGTGGTATGACATTTTACACTTATTTGTTTATTAATTTGTATAAACCACTTAATTTTTTTTTTATCCATAAATCTTCTAATCATCCTTTATCACATAAACACTCTGCTTTCCATTCTATGATACATCGGCTTACTTCAATACCACTAAATAAAAATAATTTTGACTTTGAATTAAATACTATAAAGAGTATTGCTTTCAATAATGGCTATGAACTAAATTTAATTGACCATATTTTGAATGAAAAACTTAAATTAAACTATTGGAAAAAATACTTATACAGTTCCCAAAATATTTCCAATAAAAATGAGAACTGGCGTAGAATTTTGTACATCAATTCATTTTTTTATAATATAGCACAAATTTTACCTTACAATATTAGGCCAGCTTTTTATACTAATAATAACATAGGTAAAATATTAACAAATTGTAAAGATAAGGATGATAAATTAAATCATTCGGGAATTTATAAATTAAATTGTTTAAATTGCCCAAATTTCTATATTGAAAAAACTTCATGTAAATTTAAAGTTAGAATCAAAGAACATATAAGATGTCTGAGTAATAATAATTTTTCGGAATTCGCAAATCATCTCATATCCGAAAACCATGAATTTAATCAAGAAACGTGTGTAGATATTTTGAATGTCAGTAATAATGGTTTTAGTTTAGATAATTTAGAACGATTAGAAATTAGTAAAGCCATAAAATCAAAAACTTCAAATAATAAAAGATCAATTAAATTTAACTTCGAGTCCTCTTTTAAAACTATCCCCGTTATGATTTATTTTATTTTCTTTCTCTCTCTTTCTTTCAACTCTCTGTCTCTTTTATACAATATTTTATTATATAAATAGCAACGCGTGTAATAATAAGTTAGTTAAATTCCTGTCGATGAGGTAGTAACCTCGAAACCGGTCGAAGTGTAATTAAAAAAATTAAAAGGTTTATACAAATTTATAAACAAATAAGTGTGAGATAAAATACTTACGGCTGTAGTCTGGTAAAACGCACGCAAAATGAGGAAATCATACGATTTTGCCATTTTAAAATAAATGATTTTTTTAATTGGGCAATAAAAAAATAATAATAAATCATAAAGTAGATATTAACAATAATTTTTAAAGGTATTCGTTTTAAAAAATATATTTAAAAGTTTTATGTAACTAAAGTATAATTACTTTTAGACCGGCAGATTACGCCATTTCAAATTTCGACTAAACTTAGGTAGCTTTCGCGAAAAATCTCTTAGGAATAAATCTTATTTAATAAGTACCCACGCACAGCCTATTTTTTATTGCATTGTATAGTGTATAAAAAAAATATATTTAAAAATATTAACTATTTCTTAATATATGAGTCTATTTTGTGTAATTCTATAAGTGAAGATATATATGCATGTAAAATTGTATCTAAGAATGCTTTCAAATTGTATGTTTTATAGTATTTATCTTTGTTGAATTACCTAATAAAATAAAATAAAAAAATAAAAATTAAATCAAATCTGGGTTCTCATATAAAGGCTTAGTATTGACCTAAATTTTGTTGTAATAATTTAAATCATATACACTTTTGTGGCATTTCCCTTTATTTCTGCGTAAAATAATGCCCCCGGTAATATTAAAAAAATATACATGTAATGAAATATTTTAGTTGAAATCTTATTTTATAGAATTATATTATCTTTTTTTTTAAAGTACATAATTCTGGTAGTAATATTCAATAAATAAGAATATCTTATTTACGTTTTTATTGCCTTCATACCTGTTCTTAGCAGTACCGATAAGGGTATGTGATTTAAAATGCTTGTATTTCTTTTAAAAACAAAAAAAAAATTGTCTTAAGTCATTTTAATTTTTAATTTATTATCTTCAAATTATTGTGACGAATTTGAGTTCAATACTTAGTATTTATATGAAAACTCAGATACCTTAATTTAATCAAAATTTGAAATGGCGTAATCTGCTTGTCTAAAAGTAATTATATTTTAGTTACATAAAATTTTAACGTTTATTTTTTAATAGAAAACCCTTTATAAAAATATTGTTTGTATCTTTTTTATGTTTTTTTATAAATGCACAATTGAAAAAATCATTCGTTAAAAATCGTATGATTCCCTCATTTTGCGTTCGTTTTACCAGACTGCAGCCTTAATTTGGATGTTAGTAAAACTCAATGTATTATTTTCATATTTTTTTAAGTTTTATAAATTTATTTTTTTGTTTATATTAAACATGTTTCCTTTTTTAAAAATACATTTTAAAGTACATGTCTGAGTCCAGGCGGATAAGAAATACAGTTCTGTTTGTGAAATAATACCATAATTCTAGATGAGTGATTTCGACTCGATGACAACTGTCATGTAAAATTTCTCAGAAAGGAAATCGAGTGGGGATAAGTCCACCTTGTAGTGTAGTGGTTGGCGCATTCGCTTTTCATACATGAGATAAAATATTGTCTCGAAAGGTGGTTTAACACTGCAAATTTTTATTGTCGTTGGACTGGAACTTGAATCGTTAGACAAATCACCCGACTTTCGTGTTACATTTTTTTAATTTTTTAATTATTTATTTATTTATATATATAGATATACGTATACATATCACAATGAATATTAAAAATAAATCCACCAGAGAAGGCAACGAGAAACCACTCTGGTCATCTTTCCCCAGGAATTACTATGACGAGAACAACCAATAAGCATTTGTCCTGGCCTCGGAGTAGCGGAGGACCGAGATGTTTTCTCTGTAGTGATCGCCAACGTCGGGGAGATCTGATAAGGCACCGTCAGAAGAAGAAGAATAACGCGTCCCTAGCTCTATGAGGCCAAGAGCCCTGGGTTGAGTTTATATACAATAAAATAAAAAGTAAAAGTATGCATATTATAAAAATATACTACAGGTACAAATTATTACATAAATATTAATTTCAAGAAACATCTGAACAACACGCTTAATAGTTCTATTTATAAATCTATGCAATTTCCCGCAGCAGTCTCTTGCAATGGGTTCTTCCTTTTGAGAAAATCCAAACTTGTACACCTCTCCTGAAAATGTTTTTCGTTTTGGAGAACTTAATATATTCATCCAGGACATTGAACACTCTTGGGGGCGCAAAAGAGAAATGTATCTAAACAAAACTCTTATGTGTTTTTGGTATTTAAATAATTCAAATGGCAGGAAAACCTCGTACGAGCATTCTGCTCAGATTTCCTCTTGTAACCACATTGCCAGAAATGTGTCAATAACTCTACATCAGTAACGCTGCATCTTGTGTACTAATACAGTTTCCTATGCACCACCGGGTGTAGAAAGTAGAATAATGACGATAATTATTTAAGTATGTAGATGCAATCTTCACCTATTTAACAAAAGCGACACCTTTTTGCCTCGCGAGACCATCTGTGCAAATGTCCACTGTCACCTGACCTACTGTCGTCAGTCATCATCATCCTAATCAGCCCATGCTGGTCCTCTGCGGGACTCAGGCCTTCCCTTGTCTCCTCCACTCCTGCCGGTTCTCCGTCGTCCTCATCCACTGTCTCTCGGCAAACCTGCGAATATCATCAGATCATCTCATTGGTGTTCGTCCTTGAGGCCTTGTGTTTTTCGGACTCCACCCGAGAACACGATCCGTCCATCTATCATTAGACATTCGAGCGACATAGCTTTCCCATTTCCGTTTGACAGCCGATCCAATCGTTTCTCTTTCTGCCTCTTAATGTTATTCTAAGCATAACGCCTGCCCTACTTGGGATCCTTAGTGTTAATGTGAAATGATCGCCATTTTCATATTTTTTTAGTAAAGATGATTTTCTGTTTCGAATATATAAAAAAAAAAAACTTTAAATATATTTTTGTAGTTTTATAAAATAAATGGGTAGAAATTCATTTTGCGCACTTCAAATACCTAAGACAAGTATTATTTAAATAAACGAAAAACGTCTTTGTCCTTTTTTGAAAACAAAAGATGCGATTGTCCTTTTTTGAATGAATGTTTACTAAAGTCAAAATTCATAAAACAATGATAAAGGGGGTTAATGTTCAGTGTATTTAAATACATTTATATTTTATACTTTAACAACATAGAAACACTCACACACATCTCAACTCTAAAAAATACCAAAACACTCACATTTTGGCTGTTGATTTTTAAGTGTTAAAAGAAAACGAAATAACGACCGCCATCACACTTAAGAACTTTTAATATAAGATTAACAAATTACAACAGGGATGGAGAATACCTTAAATAAAAGAATATGGAAGTCTAAGCATTTACAGGGCTTATGACCTTTTATTGGCTGGTTTAAGTGGCCGCTTTACACACTGTGTAACTTTTTTTTTGCACCGCAACAGGCCAGGAGGCCCAATTACAGTGGTGAATTACATTACAGAACAACCAGGCTTGAGAAAAATCACATTTTAATTTTTTGTGTTCTCATCGGGAATCGAACCCGGAACCTTCCGTGCGCGAGTCAAGCGTCTTGACCACTACACCACGGGGACCGTAGTCGTCAAGACAGTTGAGTTTAGACACCACCCGCCGCAGGACAGCGTCTCTGTCTTCCTTGTAATGACTTCTATCTACGCGCTCTCTCTTGTATAAGGTATTTTTATAGATGTGTCGCTGAATTAGCGGACATTCATTATTCGCGCAGCAAGGATAAATATTTTTTGTTTTAACATTGAGCTTAGTTAAACAAATTTTACTTTACCAATCGGATGTTAAAATTTTCATTTGGAGATTACAAAAAATACAAATCCATAATTTAAAAAAATAAGAGAGATAAATCAAGTCTTGTGTCCTATGTCGACTATTGTGACATCACAGCCACACAAGAGTTAAAAAATAATTAAGTTGAATTTAATGCCATAAATGTGTTTAATTTTGGATACCGTACCTAATTTTACAATGTTAGAGCATCGTGCGCAAATGAATTATTTACAAGTCTTTCAAGAGTTAATAAATTTTCCAAGTATTATTATTTCAAATAATTTGTACTGTTTATCCTGTAATTAATCTATGGACGAATAAATATTCAAGTCAAGAGTTATTTTAACGAATAACGGTAAATACGGCAACCCCAATAAGTTCAAATTTTATTTGCTTTGTACATAATAATAGAATTGGGCTTATTTAGGAACATTCAATACCGAGTACTTTAATTCTGTTTGCAAAAACAATACGTTAGGGATTATCTCAGCAATAGATGAGAGCAAATTGAAAGAACAATGTATTCAAGAACGTGGGTGGCTGGATAAATGCTGAATTAAATAGAAATTATTTAACCAAACTAAGCATCGAAAGAAACGCTTAAGCTAGGCATGAACAATTAATGACTTGTAGAATCTGCAAATTATTACCACAGAAAAAGAACAACGTACAAATGTGTAAACAAATTGAACTTAGTTATGCAGAAAGCAGCCAGCCATAGAAAAGAAAAACTAATATCTTCTTTTTATAAATGTCATTTTTAAAAACAAATTTCTCCTTCCCTACCATCAAACATTGAACCGGCTTTCTGCAAAACCAATAATTTAAAAACATTTTTAAAAAATTACAAAGACAAAGTCCATAAATATAATATATCTGGGATATACCAATTATATTGTAATCATTGCGATTCAATCCACATTAGAAAAACTAAAAGAAACTTTAATGTCAGAGTAAAAGAACACTTTAGATGCTTAATTAATAATAATTTTTCTGAATTCGCAAATCATCTGATAGAAAATAATCATAACTTCAATAAAAACACTGGATTAAAAGTCCTTCACTTTGAAAATAAAATATTAAAATTAGACAACTTAGAAATCTTAGAAATAAAAAAAGCGATTCATAATAAGAAAAAAATTTAATTATAACCAAATAAACAATATTTATTTTAGTCCTCTCCTGCCATGCTTCGAAAATATTGATATCTAATTACCACCCAAGTTTTTAAAAAAAGGCTTGATTTGTTAGGTTAACATGTAGTATTTAGTTAACATGATAAAAATAAAAAAGGAATTAATTAATTAGTTACGTTATCCTTGACAAAGTAGCTTGTTTGCTTTGAAACCGGTCGGCGAAAAAAAATTAAAAAAAAAAAATTAGTGGTAAAAAACTTTTTTTTTAAATTTATTTTATTTATGATATAATTTCACTTATGTGAAAAGAGTGAATTTTCAAATTTACCCAAAAGTTAGAATGTTTTTGACTTTAAACAATGAATACATAAGTTTAACAAATTACAACAGGGATGGAGAATACCTTAAATAAGGGAACATGGAAGTCAAGGCATTTACAGGGCTTATGACCTGTCATTGGCTGGTTTAAGTGGCCACTTTACACACTGTGAACATTCACCATTTTGCCTATGTTTGAACATCCTTATCTTAATGACCCCCGAGGGGGTGAAATCCAGTCTTTTGTCTATGAACATTTGGACAAACTCAAATATTGTAATGAATACATTAGTTTTTTTTTGTATCACAAACAATAATCTAATTATGTATTTGACCAGTTTTAACGATTTTCAAAGTACCATAAGATTTTTCTAGTGCTATGGGTGTTTTTAACAAATTGGGAAATGCCATTTTGTGATCGACACCATTTTCAGAAGGAGCATTAAAACAGCTTTTTGTATAAGAATGGTGTGGCTGTAGCGGAACATAGAATTGACCTCACTGCACCCAATAACATCAATATATCTTTTTTTTGTTTAATTGTGGACTGGCTGCTTTCTGCATAACAACGTTCAATTATTATTTTAAAAAGGATGTTAAGGCCTACGGGAAATTGTTAGGAAAAAATTGCAACATGAAATGGTAAGGCAAAGTTTCCTAAAAATGTATGAACAAAAATAAAAAAATCTCTTAATAAAAACGAACGTTTTTGAACGACGCCACAAGTTCATATGAATCATCACCATCATTATTTTTCCGCACCTAATGGTACATAATTTTTGTACCATGAAGGTAAGATGATCAGTCTCACGGTTCAGGTACCAGTCCAGACACTTTGAAATATTATATTGTAAATAAATTCTTCATGTCAACCATGTCGGGAATCGAACCCGAGACCTCTTGAATGGTAGGCAAACGCGCTGATCACTACACCGTGAAGCCGAAAAAGTAGTAGTTTATCATTTAATGGTTTTTGTTTGTATTAGTGACTCTTTTTGCCGGTGGCGTATTATACCTCTAAGGTTTTACGAGTCTGAATATTCCATTAGAGGTTAAAATCGATAATTAATTGATCAACTAAATATGTGAAAGCTAACGAAGTATTTTTAATTTGTAACTAATATATTTAAATTTTAGTTATGACATCATTCCATGGTTT
This sequence comes from Micrasema longulum, assembly GCF_059751315.1. Lineage (NCBI taxonomy): Eukaryota > Metazoa > Arthropoda > Insecta > Trichoptera > Brachycentridae > Micrasema > Micrasema longulum. Next base: position 1,794,249 of record NW_028277535.1, on the reverse strand, counting down.
GTTTTTTGCACCAAAGTCTTTTGATTTTTATACTGATGAAATAAGTAAACCTATGAATAGATGGAAAATTGTTAAAGGGTAATTTAACAATGAAATTCCAATTACATTAACAAAAATAAATATGTATGTTAGGCAAAAGGCAAAGTCACAAAGCATTATAATTCATGTCACTCGCCGTATGAATGTAACATTCTGCTACAACGTTATGACGTCACATCATGTCACTGTTGGTACACTATTCAGGTGAACTCAGTCAAGTGTGACGATTCGTGACGTCATGCGTGCTTACATATTCAATGAGAAAAGTTTCACAAAAAATCATTATTTCTATCAAATACCATATTACTATCTGTGTCCAGGCGGGAAAAGAATTTAAGGGTGCAGTTCTAAGTGAAATATAGAAGTAGAACCTTAAAAAGGTTTAAGATTCCATAGCTCGGTAGTCAGATGGCAAAAGAGACCATCTGTTTTTATTTCTGTTTTTTAGTTTTCAAAAGTTTTAATCAATATTTCAGTAAATTCCGGTAATTCATTATTGAAAAGCAATACTAAAATATTTTATTTTGGGGATTGAAGTCATGAAATTGAGTGATATTTCAGCTTTCTTGAACATTTTTGGAAATGACAGATGGTCCCTTCTGCCATCTGACTACCGAGCCACTCTCAGTTAAAAATAATTCTATAATTCTCTTTTTACTGTAGTGTATTGTTCGTTTGTCTACCATACTTAAGGTGACGGGTTTGATTCCCGGTAAGTCGATAAGAAACAATTATTCAAAAGGTTATTTTCCACTGCAATATATACACATAAACTGATAACTTATATATACAGTTTGATTGTCAAATAAATAAATAAATATCTCTCTTCTTCGATATTTATTTCTATCCGTTATCTATAAAAATAAACTATGTTTTCAAATAAATGATGAAAAAGTCAAATAGAGGAATACGCTTCTATAAATTCTGACGAAGGAATAATTTTTTTGACGGCAAAGCAAATTTAAAAAATGATTATTTTCTTCGTATCAGCCTCCTGCGTTTTTTCACAACTGAATACTCTTGAGAAATGTGGTACAAAGTACCAAAATTGAAAAGTTCGGGAAATTAAAAAAAACTTAATTTATTATTTTTATAAAAGGCATTTATTTTTATTAATAAAATTACAATGGATCTCTAATTTGACTCTTCACATGTAACTTCACTTCATAAGGCAATATAATAACAAAAACTATGGAAAAATTAAAAAAAACTTGTGTTTATAAATAACGGAGTATTACTAAAGTCAACGTTAAGTTTATAAGGGGCAAAGTACCTTTACAAAAATTTGGTTTTATTTGCATAATACACAAATTTTTGTAGAATTTTTTTGTATCGGTACTTTGCTTGCTTACTAAATGCTTGGAAACAATGTCAATGCTTTGAACATAAATAAAAAATATTAACATCTTAATGCACTAAAATGTATTAAATGTACTTATAACAGAATTTTATAGTTTTATTAGTAAAGGAATGAAACAAACATGACAAAACTAACCTCTTTTCAGGCTTCTTCTTTGAATGAATACAGATTTTTTGTTGTTTTGTAAGATTTGACAATTATTTTCAGTTTTGTCTAGTGGGGACAAAGGCTGCCTTCACCTTTGAGTAGACGTTTTTGTAAATAATCATCTTTTTCAGATTGAAAAGTAATGAGATTACCATATTCACCTTTCTTACTTTATAACATGTGATGTGGTACATAAAAGGATTGCCATTTGTTGACTGGCTCAAAAAAATTCCTTTTGCTTTGTAGCACACTGTTCTTTTGATCATCAATACACGATGGTATTAGCACCTACTCCACGCAAAAGTTTAAATTTATTGTTTTTATTTTTGGCACTTTGTACCTTTCTTTTCTACTGTAAAACCAATACCGACTCAAATCAAGGCCTTGGCATTGGAAACAAAATGGCTGTCTTAAGAATTCGCAAATTTGATTGTATTTTGTATTTGGTTTTGAAGATTATTAGGAGATTATTAAGATTATTAAGTACAAATAAGTAGAACAGGGAAATATTTTTTTTAAAAGCATGCGTATATTTAAACATCAAAATTAAGCTAACAAACTAACTAATACTGTTTTTTTTTATTACTTAAACCTTACCAAAACTCAAAACTTAAAACACCAAACTTTTGAATTTTGAGTGTAAATGCTCGAGTTGAATATGAGTTATATGATGGTTCAAAGTCCAGGAACAGACGCAGCAGCCATCTACAACTTTGCAAGCGTTTTGAGGATGCGGCTGCAGATGCTTTAGGAGAGCTTTAAACCAAGTCGCCTCTCCTTCCTGTCCTGGGGTGGTATCTTGGATCTTCTCTACCCCCTAGAGAATGATTAATTTGAAGTTTTTTTTTTTGCTTCATATAATGGCCCTACTGATAATTCATAAATATGGTGTACAAAACTGCTTCAAAAGCTTAAAAAACTAATACGGTTTGGTCAATTCAACCTAATTGAGTGTTTTGAGTAATGTTTAAGGTCGCAATTATAGTCTACATTAAACATTTTATAAAAAAATGCTCGTGTTCGTACTTATTTGACGCGTAATCATAATGTGACCAGAATATGAAGCAAATAACAAAAATTAAACCTTTTACTTAATCACTCTTTATGCGGTAGATAAGATTTAAAATACCACCCCTGGAAGGCTAGCGATGACAATTTTTCAACTTTATTTGGTAAAGCTAAGAGACTTTATTATTACTATATTTTTTTTTAGTAAATTCATCTTCTTAAGAACTTATATGCACTTTTAATAACATTACAATTTTTTATCGAAATTCTTTTTTCAAATTAATTTTAAATATTTCAATGCCATACTATACTTCAATGTACCAATTTAGTGCTCTACGCACCATTTAATGTTGGCAGGTGTACTTTGATAATTATGTGGGTCGATTGGATAAAATACAACATTTTTAGGCTCAGTAAACTATTATTATTTTTAAACTCTGAAGATTCGATAATCTTCTATATATATATATAAATAAATAAATGTATTTTGGTCCTTTATAAACTCAATAACTACTGGAGTAATTTACGTGCGATTTTCACAAAATAATATAAATTACGTAAATTAGTTTGTAAATAATAATGTCTTCCATATGTTTATTAGAATAAAAGTTAGGAGCAAATAAATGTTTTTCATCGAACTTCCAGAGTTGCATTCGACTAAAATGCATATTCCAAAAAATTCGGAGAATGTTGTTTTTTTGTCTATTAAAAAAGTTTGTATTTTAACGTTTACGAACATCAATTATTTTTAATGGATATTGAATGGATTAATTTCCTTACGATTCCTACATATAAACTTATTTTTAATGAATTTTTAGTAATGCTTAAATAATTTTAACGGACATTTGATAATTTTTTGAAAAACGGATTCTTACACAAAATGCACCATTGTTGGTAAGTAGCGCAGAGTTTGACATTTGCAAAAAGAATTCTAAATTTGAAAATGAATTTTTTTATGTTTTGGAATTCAACCATTATCAAGTACCTAGGTAGGTATCAAATTAAATTCAATATTTGAATATTGAAAAAAAATATTTTCGGAATTCAATCATAAACGAGTACCTAGGCACCTACTTATCAAGAAAAGTATTTTCCCAAAGAAATAGGCGAGCTTACCTTTGGGCAGGACAACGTATGTCGGGTCCGCTAGTACACATATAAAATATAATTTTCTTTTTTAATTTACAACATTTATATGTATTTTTAAAAATTATATTTCATAAACGGTACATGTTTTTTTATTCTCTACAAATATACTTTTATACATTTAGTCAATGTTAAAACTGTAACTCTTAAAAAAAAGAGACTAACTCTTGAGCTGGGAGAGTAAGTAACACTGTTATAGTTGTTTATTTATTAGAATTTATATAATTTTGAATATACCAGTACATGTTAATTACTGTGCGATGGTTGGACCAGAAGAATACTTTACAAATATTTTCTTTTGAACATGACACTTTGGCTTACAGTTGACTCTCCCGTGACCTCTTCAAGCAAATTCAGCCACCGGAGGCCCTTTTTAGTACCTACCCAGGTTTTGTAGAAGGGGCATTAGAAAAACTCCCAAAATAAATATTTACCGATATATCTACTCTTCACCCCTAAAGAACGTGCAATCGATATAAAAATCCAATCTATTTATTGGTCTGTCAGTACGTTATACCTCCCATGAGCTTAATAACCGAGTCTTGACAGTTATCCTTGCTACAATTTAAGCTGAAATAAATATAGTGTTTTGAAAAAATCATGGCATTTTTTTCTTGTAAATCGTGATACAAACAGATTGGCGTTTTGAAATATTCTGAACAATTTTATAAGGTGTGTTTTGTGTCCAAGTGAATTAAGAATTCCGTTTTCAGAGTGAAATAGAACCATAACCCAGGATTTGTTTTCAACCGTTAAAAATCTCAAAAAAGGAAATCGAATATAGTCGTTGGCGTATTTGTCTGCCATGTTTATAGACCTAGGTTTTATTCCTGGCAATATTTTTTTATACGGTGGTTCTACTGTGTATAACTTTATTTTTCATGGACTGGCACCTGAAAATGAGGACTAATCCAATATCCAATTTCCAATAAATAATAATAAAAATATTGAATAAACTTGTTTAAATCGGTCTCAGTGTTTATAACGTGGACACTTAAGGGTATCATTCAATCTTGCATGAATTTCACCATGTTTTAACCAAACATACTTATACCCCTTCTCGTCCTTCAACTTGGATTTGGTCATCGTAAAGAGCTTCTTACTCAACCGAGTCAAATAGTCATTTTCATATATTCGATTTGTTGTGTGGAAGCCCATATTGTTAACTGATAGATTTTTCACAGCGCGAGCGGTTGATGTGAAGTATTTCTTTATATATCGATTAATAAAACTCACTGATATTGATCTATCTTTAGAATTGTGAACAGTTACCCATGATATATAGTTTATTTGCGATTTAAGGAAAGTGAAGTTCACCTGTCGACATATGCTATCTAATATTATGAATAGATTTTTAGTTTTTTTCAATGGCACACCTTTTATTTCAATATTGTGGAGTCTGGACCATTGATTTATAACTGTTATCTCAGTTTTAAATCGATTCACCCCGTCTTTGACGTTCTTGACAGCTACCTTGAATTCATCTATCTCAAGAAATTTATTTTCCATAGACGTGATTCTTGTGGTGCAGTCATTTAGTTTGTTTGTTAAATTTGCAGGATGCTATTAGATCTTCTAACTCGCTTTCAATAAACTTAACATCATCTATTAGAGTAGAAAGACCCGCCAACTGACGCTTAGTATGGAGGATTTCTCTTAAAATCATATCTTGAGACGCGGAGCTGGATGTGGATTCACCTAAAATGGATTTATCGTGGAGAATCTGGCTTGCAAACTCTTGGTTTATAATTCCTGGTTTTATCACGTCATCAGTCGTGTCTTGAGAAATCTGGCTGAATAGAGTGCATTTTAGCGCCCGGCGTTGATCGGCATTGAGGCGTTTCGATGGTCCCTCAGGTAAACCGCCACACTTGTAATGGAGTAACTATTTACACTTGGACCACGTTAATTAGTTATTGCCATTCATTTTGTACTCTACACGCAATCAAATTGTTATTGGTTAAAACGTTGTTGGCTGGTTGATTTCACTGTAAAAAGGATTGATATTTTATACACTGCAACAAGACCAGCAATGAATTTAATTTGGGATGAATTATGAAGCACAAAACCACTTATTGAATGGTTTAAATATATTTATTTATATTACGGATATAACTATAATCACTATGGTTCTACGTTGAATTGAGAGAAGGAAGGAAGTATTGAAAAATACGGAACACTCAGACCAATCGAGTTAAAAATAATTCTTGGACTATTCTTTTGCAACTGCTGAAAATCGATCCCGCGACGCCAGTTTCAGAGTTAGCTGTTCAACCAACTGCGCCACAGCACCTGTCATAAATTTCAAGAATGTCAAAACCTTTGTAAATAAGTACTGCCTAATGCTAGTGATAGCCCCAGAGCTTTCAGCTTAAGAGCACGGAGTTTCATGTGTTTCCATAAATTTGTTCGGCTATGTATCTTATTAAATAACGTTCGGTGAGGAATTCTTAATTTCAGGCTTAATAGTAAAATCCATTTTATCTTAATGGGGTATTAATAGTAAAACTCGTGTAGAAGGTCATACACCCGACCTTCAGTTAATGCCTTCTTTTGAAATACTGTGCGAATTAAAACCCATATAATGCGAATTTGTGTGTTTATACTAGGGAGGGCTAAGCTATTTTAAACACACAAGTTTTCCTCTTATTTAAATATAAATTGAAACTGCCGGTCCTATTTAAATAAACCAAAATAAAATATTCACTATTACATTAATTAAACATTTTGTTATTTCGTACATTACATTACAATGTTATCAATACAAATACGAGTAAAATTACAAAAGTAGCATTTTTACCATTTATTTTTTCTACCATAAAATTGACATTCTGAAAAATGAACAATTTGTTAACCATGATTGAAAGCTCGTGTGTAGCAATGAAAAATACAGTAACACAAATTATTACCTTTAAAAAAATTTGTTAAAAATCTCTTTGAATTTTAACAAATTTTAATTTTTATTTTATCATGCATTGGGTTTTTCAAATAATATGACTCCGATAAATTAAGTTTGTACTTAAGAGTGATATTTTATTTTCTACTCCAGTAAAATAGTGTTAATATAAGTAAACAAATTATTACCTTTCATTTGTTATATACAACTAATGTAAGTAAATAATAGATTTTCTCCTATTAACGATTTTAAAAATCGCACATTTCTTAAAGGTTCCACTAACACACCCCACAAATTCTCAAAAAAAAACTCAATTGTTTATACACTTACCAGAAAATAACACTATGTTAGTACTTTTCAGGCATTGTACACTGATAAGAGTGAGAAATTAGAATTTTGTGGACTGTATAAATTTTTTTTACTCACTTTGTTCCGATTGTTTCTCTAATGGACCATTTCACTATTGCTATATGCATGGATACTGGTATTGTGTAGATGATGATGAAATGTATATTTTAAGCAATTTATGTGACACTAATTGCACTTTGTCCGAAATATGCAAATGTAGAAAATAATTTATCAGAGATACACTTTTCACTATGTGGATTGTTCACAGGACGGTAGAAATACAACCATTCGAAATATGAAGGACTTCGGTAGGACAGGAATATTGACAGTCCTATATAAGTAGTTGTCAGTGTAAAATTACTTAACACTCCACAAATAAGGCAATAATTTTATTGACTTAATCAAATATAAATGAGAAAAATGAAATGGATAAAAGAAAACACATAATTCGTATCAAGATGTTATGTTAAGCTTGAAAACCACTGGCCTAATTATAATGCCAGAGGTAGTTTTTAAAATTACGATACGAACAACGTTTTCGTGGCCAGGGGACAGCTTTCTAAAACTCCTCAAGATGTCCCTCACCTGTTTATGCATTGCCCCTTTTTCAGCTTTCAAAGACAACAGTTGGAGGCGCGATACAGAGGTCTGGGTGAAGATCTATGCGACATCCCATCGGTGATAGGTAATAAATAACTCACAGGAGAGGTAGTATGCTACATGATACATATAGCGCAGGAAATTGGTAAAATAAACCAAAGTAGGGAACAAAATGCCGAACACTCCTCTAGTGGAACGGAAGGCCTGTTGACTACTGCTAACAGGCCGGCTTCTCCTGAAGAGTTTTAAGTGGTTTCCTCTCCACGTGAGCAAATGCTGAGAAGTTCCTGATTAGCCCACATTAATATATCCCTCCTGATCCCAATAGTTTAGATAAATTTTAAGATTTAATTGCAGAAAAATCCACTTTTAAAAATATATACCTTGTATATTATAAGCAAGGTAAATAATAAAACAACTCCCATATAAAAAATATTAAAAAAAATAAAAAATTCCCTTTACTTCCACTGAAGGGGGGCAAATTATTATTCTTTATAAGAACCATATCATTAAAATTGACGTTATCAACGGATTTTTACTATGCACACGTTGTTGTGTGCAAATATTCATCTCTCCAACACGGCCATGAATGCTGAACCATTTGTTGCAGCATTTGTCATTGTGACAAACGATTAAATGAACAATTAGTAATATCGTATCCCGGTACCGACAGCAATGAATCCCCAATCAAGTAGTGACCGGGAGTCAATGCAAGTAAATCACTAGGATCGCTGGATAAAGGAGAAAGAGGACGAGAATTTAAAATGGCTTCGAAGTTGGCAATGTAGCGAGTTCCTCGAATGTGAGGTATTGATTTCCTACAACACGTTTTAAATGTGTTTTGACTAGTTTTACTACGAATTTCTATAACCCACTTAAAGCGGGAGCATTGAGATGCCAGGTTATTTGAGTGTGAAATAGATGAGAACTTATGTTTCCTGAATTAAAAAAAAACTTTTCACTTCTAATAAATGATTCCGTGATCCAACAAAATTATAACCACAATCTGAACATACATCAAAAAATACTTCCGACGCGATGTAAATCTATCGACAGTTGCTGGAAAGGCTTCCGATAATAAATCGGAGACTTACTCCTGAGCAACTAACTGAGAAAATTAAAAAATAATTTTAGAGTTAAAATAAGGAGTGTAGGACCAGCATACAAATATGCGATAGGTCTATGTATGATCATAATCAATCAGTAAATGTGTTAATGTGTGAGATCTAGGAAGAAGCAAAGGATGTTTCGGATAATAAGGAAAGTCACTTTGAGTAAGCCAATTCATACAAAGCAAACCTTCTGTATCTACAAACGGTTTAAATCGACGAAGCCGAGTTGAACAAAGTTTATTTTGTTCGATGAGTTTGATGTCCTTTGTAAAACTTTGACTTTGTGCAATCTTTCCTGAAATACGAGCTGAATCCGGCAATCCTTTGCTATTGCTAGATTAAAGTACATACTTGTACATATATATTAAATGAACTCAATCAAACGTTTGATTTCAATTATTGTATTTTGTTGAAATTAGAAATGTACACATTCATTATTATTTTTGTGTTTTGGATTATATAAATTGTGAGAATATGCGTCTACGGGGAATTTTTCTAATTACAGTATGGCGCGAATTAATGGTATAAAATTCCTTGTAATCATAAAATACGTTTTTTATTAATAGTTTGAGTTACAGATAACGTATTTTTTTATATAATCAGATGCATGTCTTCCTTTTGCTTTTATAACAACTTGAACACGTTTAGGCATGGAATCAATTAAATTTCGGCAATTTTCTTTTATTCTGTCATCTCGAAACCACATCTGAATAACAGCTTCTATCATCTTTATCTTGGTGGTGCAGTCCAATTTTTGTAGCTTAAATTTACAAATCGCCTACAAATTTTCTATAGAGTTAAGGTCAGGTGAATTTCCAGGCCATTCTAAAAGGGTTATATTTTTATCATTGAAATACTTTAGTATAAACTTCTATACGTGACAAGGAGGTGAGTCCTGTTGAAATACAGACAACACTTACTCAGTTCTGTACTCAAGAGCTGCTCCGATAGAGCTTTATAGTTATTGATCATTCCTTCTATTGGTATCAGAGATCCGGTCCCTACATGCGAAAAGCAGCTCCAAAACATATTCTGACAGGATATTTCACTATTTGATCAATGTGAGCAACAGTAAGTTTTTCATTCTCAGTTTCTTTAACAAATTTTGTGTGATATTCCTGCACGAGAAAGTGGGTCTCATCTAAAAATAGCACCTTCCTCTAGTCTTCTACAGTCCATTTAGTATTCTAGCCCGAATTAGCCTTTGCTTCATCATACGTTCCATCAGGAGTTGTATCTTTTGTGGTCAAATTGCTTTTCTTCCATATTCAATGAGTCTTCTTTGTACTGTTGAGTCATTATCAAGGAAACTGATTGATCGTCTCTTTTGTGAATTGACATACATGTTTCAGATGCATTATATTGATATCTCAAAAATTCTAGAAGGTTATCGAAAGTAGGAATTTACATTTTATGGGAAAGTTTGAACAAAATTAGAATGAATGAAGTTATTTTTTTCGACATTATATTCAATAATAAAACCGATCATTCTTTGATTGAAAAATGGAGAGCGCGTAAAGCTTCTAAATTCTCAGACAAGGTGTTACTTTTTTTTTATTTTATTTTTTTTTATTTTATTTTCTTCTATTCAGGAAACATACAGTACAGTTACAAAGTTCAATATTTTACACACTTAGACTTTATTCTAATGGACCAGTGAAGTTTCCATATTAAAAAGCAATTATATGTAAGGTTAATTATGAAAGCATAAAAAAGAGAAGAAAAAAGAAAACATAAATGAAAGTTGTTTAAAAATTAAAATTTAAGTGAAAAAAAGATATTTTAAGGGTTGTAGTTTGTAGTGAGTATTTAATAGTTGTAGTGAGCTTAAGTTTCTTAATGTTATTTCACTTTTTATACCTTGATTAAGTTAATATATAATATTGTCACAATGTCGATTTTTAAAACGGTTTTTATAGTAACTCGATAAGAATGCTGTAATTAGTCGTTGGTACATATTTCATAATATTTATTTATTTATTTGGAAATCATTCACCTTGCAAACATCCAATATGGTAATGCAGTTTTTGGACTTTGTTGATGACGTCACTTTTATGTTTTAGTGTCTTAAATATGGAAATAAAATTATTTCTTGGTAATCTGATCATTAAGAAGATTAATATTTGGCAAAAGAATGATTTTAAAATTATTGGCGTGACTAGTGGATTTGCTTGAACTGGGTTTCGGATTTACTTTAAGCAGGGAATTATATATTTTCTTTTTTTTATAATACTGTTTCATGAATAAAGAATATCTCAGCTCGTGTTATGTAAGGTCAAAAAAAAACTCATTAACACACCCTTTTGTTGAAACACAATTTAATAATATGTATAATTCTTATTTAGAAACTTTGCTGGTATGTCTTTAAATTTTTTTTTTTTAATTTTACTATATCAGTGTCATCTGTTTGTTTCTTTAAAATAAATAAACAAATAGAATCAGCCTTTTAGAAGCTTGAACACAAATATGGTTTTTGAAAAAATCATTTCTGATTTTTCCCGAAGTCAGTATATTGTATGTTAAAATTTTCTAGTGTGTTGTCATTATTTACAGATTTGGCAGTGGCCAAGAAATTACTTAATGATAATTGAATCAAACTGTATTTTATTTCAGAATACATGGTTACAAAATTCTAAAATTTAGGATTTTAACACTTTAGTAATGTAGTAAGGTAATTAAAAAAAAATATTTGTCAAGTTTATACACCTAGATAGTATAAATCAATGCAATACTTTTAAATAATAGTTGATAACAAAATTTCACATTTCTGTTATGTTATAATTTTTATAATGACGTACCTAAATTGCCAACAGAAAAAAATTCATTGCTTTACGCATAAAGTAGATATATTGTCTAGGTACCTACTTACTTGGTACATAAATTTTAAATCGATTTTATTTTCGAACGTTATTTGAATTTGCGTGTCACCGATAGAAAAAAATACAAATGAACAACAATAAAAACTCCATTTAAGACTGTATTAGGAATCAGGAATGAATTATAGGAAAAAAATGATATTCTCCGTCTCTAATTGGACTAAAAGGGAATATATGGTCAGGTCAGTACCTTTCAGGCATTGTACACTAACAGTGAAAAAATATAATTTTGTGGACTGTAAAGAAATTGTTTACTCACTTTTAAGTTCTTCCGATTGTTTCTTTTACGAAGCCCCTCCATTTTTTATTTTTTTATTTGACACATTATATACATATACAATAAATATACATATAAGGGCGGGCATATTGCCTTAAGGCAATTTCTTCCTACCTACCCAAACCGTTTAGTTTGAGAAAATTATAAACAATTTTATACAAAAATTAGAAGCAAAGATTAACAAAAATAAATATACACATAAAAAAAAATAACACTTTGCTACGAAGAGAGGAGAGGAGATGGGAAGGAAAGAAAAAGAATAAAGGAACTATTTGAATATTTAGATAGTGACATTTAAATCTTGACTTAAATGTAAATAGAGAAGGGACGTCTCTAACATAAGTGGGAAGATTATTCCACAATCGAGCGGCTACTACTGTGAAAGAGGAGGCAAGAAAATTAGAGCGATGACAGGGTATTAAAAAGGTTCTCTCGTTACTAGAACGAAGAGATAGTCCGTGTTGTGAAAGAGGTTGGATGAGCTCTCACTTTTGCTATTTGCACAGATACCGGTATCGTGTAGATGATGATAAAATGTTTATTTTCGACTGTTTATGTAACACTTATTGCACTTTTCCCGAAGTATGAAAATGCAGGATATGATAAGGATTTATCAGAGAAACACTCACAATGTGACTAATACCCGTATGCAGAGACAAAACTTAAGGTGAGGAAAGTACATTCTAATCTCATATACCGAGAATAACCCGAAGGTGAAGACAATAGAATGTACTTATCTCACCTTTAGGTTTATCTCTGCATACTGGTATTGTTCACAGAATAGTAAAACAACAACAATTTGAAAAAAAAAGGATTAAGCTAGGATATTTACAGTCTTGTTTGGGTTGCCAGTGTAAAATATGTAAATTCAGCACTTAACAATGTTCCTAAAGTTATACTTTTATTACAAAAAGTGCACCAATGGCCATTGGCAGCGTTGCCAACCTGCATCAAGTAAAAATCAGATAGTAGTAATAGTAGTAATCATTAAATAGATTCTGATTGGACGTGGCCAATGTTACCAGCTCTTAGAACACAAAAACCTTAGGAAGGGGGAAGGGAGGGGGGTTGGCCAGATATTTGCTGATGATTTGTTGTCCACTAAATGGCCGCGAGAAAGAATAATGGTAGCTCCAAAACGTGTCGAAAAATAGCAATTGTTCAAAATTTCACGGATAAAATCATTACTATTCTATTGTAATTTTATTCTACATAGAAATATTTAAAAATCAGTGGAATTCCAGTCAAATTCAGTAAATCGGTAGATTGCTCTAAAATCGGTAGATCTACCGAAAAATCGGTAGGATTGGCAACTCTGGCCATAGAAATAATAGCCACAGAAATAAAAAAGGCGCTCAAAAAACCACAGATAGGCGCCAACACCTCGTAAAAATGCACGGGAGCAACCACAAAGCGACAGAGGGAGTATTTGTTGGGGTTAATTAGGCGTGACATAAAACTACAAGCCCCACAGCGCCCTAACTCCAGGAAGCTTTTCACACAAAATGTAGCTTTTTCTAGCGAAATGCTTGCGGTCGCACACACCTGAGGAAATGGCCAGTAACTTAAGTACTAGTTGCACCAAAACTTTAACATTTTGATGGCTCGGTTTCATCTTAGTTTGCCTTTTTTTTATTTATTCAAATTGTACATTAGCGCTCTAATTGCCAAATGGAATTTTATTCCAACCAACCAATAAAATACAACTTCTATTTATTTAAGTTAAGTAATTCAAGTAACAAAACATATTCGATATAAAATGAAATTAAAAACTTAAGATACGTAAAAAAAAAAAAGATAAAAAAGAGGGAAGGAAGATAGATTAAGGATGAGAAAGAATATATTTCTTCGGAAGTGATTTAAGCAGAGACACTGTAGTAACATCTTGGATATTGGATGGAAGATAATTCCACAGTCGGGTCGCATGGCCACTATATTATGAGTTAGAGAAGAAAGAGGAATTGTGGATTGGTGTTAAGAGGGTGTTTTAAGAATTGGAACAAACAGGTAAACCATGAACTGATTAGCAGTGAAAATGTTCACGGAGGCATATTTTTGTATTTATGTATAGCATATTTATTTCGCATCAAACTTTTTCTTTTTTTCTATTCTATTTGAACACCTTACTGGGTATAACCCGTGATGAAGCATTAATTTACTTTTTTTTTTTTATGTTCTAGTACATAATAAATAAATATAATATAATAAATAATACTGCATGGATATTTACTTGAATTGATTAATTTTAGAGTACCTGCTGTCAACACTAGAAGCACTTTATTGTTTCATTGCTCCAGTACTTCTTTCAACCAACAAAACAATTCATTGATACCGAGACTGCATAGGTTAGGTAACACTTACGGAACGGCTGCAGACATAAAGTCCAATTCTTTACTATCTTATAAGTCCACAATATCAAGTTTATTTGTAGCTGCTCGTCAAACTATTATTGACAATTCAATTTCATAAATTAAAAAAAATACTTACTTGTTTCTTTTTATTACCTTATACTTGTTTTTTAATATTTCAATTTTGGTGGTCATTTTCAACGAGTTGTAAATAACTCACTATCAGAAAATAAAAATCAAGTGGGGGTAGAGTGGGGTTTGAACCTCGGATCTCCGGCCCGTGAGTCTGCAACACTAGCCACGGGGCCACAACCCGATTAAAGTAAGTATATGACCTCTTTTTTCTAAAAGTGACTGGAAAACTCTTTAAACAAACTTAACAATTAAATATAACTGAAATTTTAAAACTAGAATCCTGTCAATTAATTCATTGATTAGTTACTGATTTGAAGACGAAGAACTAAAACATGAAGAAAATTGTAGTTAACATGTACACAATATAAAATTCAATATTCAGAATATCAGAAAAAAATCATAGTTAACCTTCCAAAACGAGACTAGAACAATCATGACTAATAAACCAAGGACAGAAATTATACAATAAATTTACAAATAAAACTCAACCAAGGACTCTTTCTCAAAGGATTTTTTTTTTTTTAATACATAAATCGTTCATATAGAAATACATCCGACTCATGGCTCTCAATCAAATAAGCATTTCCATCATATTGAAGAAAAGAAAAAAATATTAAAGATTCCTCAGGCGCATTGAAAGCTTCATGAAGCTTTTTTTCCATGGCACACAAGGTAAACACCATTAAGGGTTACAAGGTATCGATTGATTCTCAAGGCTTTTAAGGAAATGAGAACGATCTAGCGATGAATGCTTTAAGGTTGGATTGGGGATGAATATTTTTCAAAGTTCTGAATACCTGTTGCTGTCATGCCTACTTTGTCATCTTGTAATTTGTTGGATATTTGATTGATGAGAACCATTTGAATCAAATGTACGTTTCAAAAATACAATCGCTAAGTGTGATTTATTTCTTAGTAATTTGCCTGTAGATTTTTGAAAATGCTAATTCAGTTGTTCGTTATCAATTATTCAATGTACATGATTTATGAAATCCATTTGATTATTGTACTTCACAGTTGAAAATTCGTATTTTTTTATTTCACTAACGATTTGTTTTTTAACAAAGGTTATTACAATAAGTGAACATAGTATTTTAGACTTGGTATCATTAAATATGCCATTTTTAGATTAAAGTTCTTTCAAATAACCCCTTTACCTTGTAGAAAAATTATTTTTTATATTTTTTTATTTAATTACACCTTTTATCAAAAATACATTTTAACGTTCACTTTGCCCAGCTAACAAGGGTACATACCACAAACCCCGTTCCAAGCTAGGCAATTACATTCTAATATATGATAATAGTTAACAAATTGATAGAAAGCACAGACCGTAGAATTAAGAATAGTCCAGAAACCGCATACGCCCATCAAAGGCAACTCAACTACTCATAAATGAGTAAGTTTACGTTTTGACCCATTAGTTTTTTTGTAGACGTCGGCGTCGCTCAGTACGCAATTCCTGATTTGAATTGAACTATGCCGTATTGTGTCTTTTTAAAGTGTAGAAATACTACTAGGATATTAAAGAAACAGGATGCAACCGCAGTTCATGTGTAATTAGCGAATAAATGTGTATATAACAAATTAATTACTCAAAAATTGAATTATTTTTCCATATGTCAGATTGTCGAAGAAACAAAATGGAAATTTCGTTAGTGTTGCCAGGGTAGTCTTTTTTTTTACCCTACTTTGTTCAAATAATAAGTGAAATAATGCAAATTGAACCTCGGATTAAACAACGCCGTGGTGGACATTTGACCGACATTGTATTTAAAACATCAAATATTATTGAACATGATATAAAAATATCCGTTTGATGTACAATAAAATTTGTTTTATATTTTAAGTTCAAAGTTTATTTATTCAATTACTCTTATTAAATGACCCTTTACTTATCTTCTTTGTTGTGTCAATCAATGTTTCCAAGGGCAGAATATTTTTTTAGAAAAGTTGACAAATAGTTTTTTTTTACCTTACATTTGTGTTATGGTTATATTCTTCTCGATCTGGCAATATAACGCGGATCTGGCAATATTACTTCAAGTATGCGCGCGGCGAAAGTGTATCTAAGTGGGAGAATTATTGGACACAGTCCGATGTATTCAAATATGATTCTACGCTCCTTCTGCACTATTCTCAATTCTATGGCACAGACAAATAAAATATAAACTTACTCGTATACAAATTTTAATACATTTACATACACACATACACATATATACACATATATATATTTAAATACTTTTGAATAAATTATTACGAAATACAAATACAAGCGCGGCGGCGCACAATGGAAAATGGTAGAACAACGGCATATCATAAGTGATTTTTACCAATGCTGCTACTGACACATTTCAACATATTGTTTAAATGGTTTAAGAGGCAAAATATAAACTAATGTTAGAATTTTAAATAAAGTTAATGTCATACATTTATTTTAATGCCACAAACTTTTTTTTTTACGGAATAATAAAAAAACCAAAAATTATCATGATATAATCTAATAAGCGAAATAAAGTATGAAAAGAAAGAAGATGAGTCAGTTTTCGATAATTTAGAACTTTAAAAATATTGACCACGTTATTTCTTTGATATTTTTTATTAATGCATAATAATAATAATAATAATTGATATAAATTATCACTTAACCTAATTAATGCTTCTTGTTTTAGTATAAAAGATGTTATTTTTCTCTAAGAAAATGAAAAATACGAGCAACAAAAGGGCTTGTTCCATTTATGACACTCAGAATTTCATATCCATAGAAAAATGACCGGTGTGAAACAGCTTCCTGAAAGGCTTTGACTCCCCATTATCCTGAAAACAATCGCTCATTAGCCTTGCCTAACGCCAAGGTCTCATTACTCCGGACCTTGTAATTTCAGCTTCAGTGTTTCTGGCACTTACTTCAGTAGACTCCAATACCATCCATTACGTGATTGACAGTTTGTTCTTTGTGAAATTACAAATTTATTTATCAAAAGTAGCTTTGAATCCCCTTTTTGATAGGAAATTATGCATTTTTTACATAAATATGAAAAACCAAATGTTATTTTTCTTCATTTTGTTTTAAATAAAAAATAATGAAAAATGCCCATTAAAACTGACCGTAATATAATTAGTTTTAAATTCACATTTTCACTTTAAATTATAACGGATATAATTATATACATTTTTTTATGTTTTATTTATATCCCTACAGAGATGAGGTAGAATTTTTTCAAATTCAGGATTATGGATATTCGAGCGTTTACAAGGCTTATGACCTGTCATTGGCTGGGTTAAGTGGCCACTTTAAGTTCTACAACATTCCCCATTCCGCTTATTGGCGAATATCCACACCAGGTAACATTTTTGATTTTTGTATTTATGTAACGAATTTGAGAAACCATCCACAAGCGAGTTGGAGCGTCATCTATGTATTGATATTGAAGTTAAGTATTTTAATTAAGCAGATTACTTTATTTTCCTACTTTCCTATACTATACTCCCCCTTGGGAGAAAATCCAGATTTGTACAAGTACACGTACCAAAAATAATGTTGTATAATTATATACTCTTTCATACATATCATTGTATATACATAATTCATTTTTGGAATAATTATTTGATTCAGAGTTTAAATACATAATTTTTTTAAATGATGAATTTAAGCCCTAAGGTAAATTTGAAACTTAAAATGTTTTCTTACGTACAGTAAAAATTGAAGTATTTAATTGTACAACAAAAATTATTTTAAATGTACGAAAAAAACATAAAATACATTTTTATAAAAATAAAACTTGTCCGCCTCGTGATGTAACGGTCAGCGCGTTTGCCTACTATGCAAGAGGTCTCGGGTTCGATTCCCGACATGGTAACGTGAAATATTAATTTAAAAATGTGTTTTTATACTATATAGAATATTTGATAGTCCCTGGACAGGTACATGAAGCGTAGAACTGATCCTCTTACTTTGTTTACCAAAAATGATCCAGATGCGCTGCAATTGGTGTACTAATTAAGTGCTCTATGCGCCATTAGGTGCAGAAAGAGCATAATGAATAAAATGAGTAATAAAAACGAAATTTTTTAAACGACGTCACTAGTTCATATGAATCAACCAATGATAAGAGAGCTGAGAAAGGTATCTAGTTTACTTCCGTAAACGAACCACCCAGAAGAACTGACAGAGAATAAACGGAAACTCTGACGTCACATGCGGAGTAATTTTTGAAATTCAAACCTTTAAAAAATCAAATCGCTGATAACAATAAACATTTTTTTTAAATCTTAAAAAAAATTGTTTTGGTTTAAAAGCCTATTGACAAATAAAAAAATTTATAAAAAATTCACTGAACTACCTCATTGTGAAAGTGATATTTTTTCTCATTATTGTATCCTCGTCATTCCCTTTCCGCACCTAATGGTGCATAGAGCGCTGCATTGGTACACCAACCGCAGTATAGATTGACCTTTGTTTTTTACATGAAGGTAAGATTATTAGTCTTACGCTTCAGGTACCAGTCCAGGGACTATGAAATATTCTAGTGTAAAAACACCTTTTATAAATAAATATTTCATATAAACCGTGTCGGGAATCGAAACCCGAGACATCCTGCATGATAGCATACGCGCCGATCACTACACCAGGAGGCCGACTAATTATTGTATAGGTACTAACTCTCGTGACGTAATTAAGAATCTTTTTTTCTTAGTATGTAAACTTTATGGTATTTTTTATTTTAGATAAAAATGAATTTGTATTCTTATTTTTTGCTATTTATAGGTATATGTACATTATTTATTTATATATATTTAAAATTATTTTTAGTTATTTCAAATACTTTGTGCTAAGCAAGTCTAATATAACATTTTATTGTTTCTTATTTATTTATGGTCCATTTCGTAACAATAAATGCATTAAATTTTCCTATGTATTTGAAATAAAATACACCTAAATAAATTAAACACAGTTCGAAAACAAATGCTACAAAACAAAACATTTCTTCTCAACATGGGTTTTTAAAGCTCTTTTCAAAACTGAAATGCACCCTAAAAAATCTTTTTTTTTTGCGCTAAAATAAATAACAAATGAAATGCGCTATAACGTGATTGGTTAAATAAGGTTAGGATGGGTTAGGTTTAAAATAAAAATTAAGATACTCTGTGGAAAATTTCTTCTAGTTACTGTGTAGGTGTGGTCAATTCACGTTAAAATTAATATTTTTTTAATTAAAAAAAAATCCACTTTTTTGGTAAAAAAAAAAGTGGTTAGAAAGAACGAATGTGTTTCACTTTACAGGGCCAAAAAAAGATAGAGTATAATTCTTACGGACTTTTACGTCAAACGTTGTCTACATCTGCTCTTAACGTGGGTTGGTTTTTTTAAACCTTTGCTTTTGGTTTTTTACCCTTTTCGGTTGATTCCCCTTTCTCTGCCTATGTGATCGAGAAAGGCGTAAAAACACACTTTTCACCCATTTTCCCTGATGAAAATATTCCTACCATTTTTTCTTTACATTGTGTGATGCGTGTCTAGAAATATGATCTGCTACGTGTTATATCTCAATTTAAAAAAAGTGTAAAAATCAGAAAACTTATATCAAGAAGTCAAGCAATCTCGTCAATGCAGACAATGATTCAAATCAGTGCTCGTTGGTGTTAGATTACAAAAGCATGTGTCCTATCAGCAGATTGGTCATATGTTTTTGTACACATACTTCTATGGTAAGTCATTAAAATTTGCATGTTAGTTTAATTAGTATTTTGACAGAAGAGACGGATACGTCTCTAAACCGGTAGACATTAAAAAGTCGGTAAGTGGTTACATATAAACATTTCTACCCACATTTTCAGATAACTTTATTTAAATTTAAATTTTACAATTTCACCATACCAGCTTTGGACAAAAGGGATATTGATTATCATTCAATTGAAATCTATAACCTACTTCCACTATCAATCAAAACAATTAGTAAGTAGAAAATGTTCAAAAAGGCTATAGAAAGATGGATAATGGAGCTAGGTAGAAGTAAAACGGATTGTCTCATTCGCCCAAACTAATATAATCAACTGCTCCATAAGTGTAAAGCTTATGTTAAGTTTTTGTTCTTTCATCGTGCGTTTTGTAATATAAATAATATAGATGTTTAATTAATTAATTATAAACAAAAAAAAATGTAGTGTTTCAAACTGTCTGAACATTTTGGTAATTATTTCTGTTTATCAAGTTAGTGTTCTTTGTTTATTCTCAGATGAAAAAACTATTTTTTTTTATTTTTAACATTATTTTTTTTATTAATTATAGTTTGTAATACAAAAAATATGAATAAACAAATGAAAAAATAAATGTTTCTTTTTACTGTCAAAATACAAATTTTTTATGGTGATGGAAAGGTAAATGTATTAAACAATCTTTACCTCACCGTCATCATCAAGTTCCTATCCGCTCGAAGTAGTGCATAGGGCACTGCATTCACAATTAAAATATTTGGATCATTTTCGTAAATATAACATAGAATTTAAGGAGATCAGTCTAACGCTTTAGGTGCTAGTCCGGAAACTACGAAATATTTCGGTGTAAAACCACATTTTGAAGTCCATGTTTCATTAAATGTATAAATCTGTATGTAAATTGTCAGTAAGGGCTCTACTTTGGAACAACTTAATTTGTCGGCATGTGCGCACTTCGAGTATAAACACAAGTTGGTACATGATTACAACACTAGATTCACTAGTCTGGAAGGGCTAGTTGTTCCTAGATATTGCTATAAATATGCCAAAAAATAATGCGATACAGTATACCTAAAATATTTCACATGTTACAAAACAATATTAAAAATACGGAGTTAAATACAGGAGTGAGACGTATGCTCAAGTTATGGCTTATAGAAAAAAAATGTTTGTATTAATGATAGTTTTTCAAACAAGAAATAAACAAACCATCATGCCGTTTCCCCGTAAGGGTAAGCAGAGAGGATAGAATGCTACATCACTCTATCTTTGCATACCGTTGTATCTTCCTATTCATTAATATATATGTACATCTTGACTTTTGACATGTCCATCTTCAAGTATTTGTTGATTTGGTCATGTTTTGTCTTTTTCTGTCGTCCCCTATTTCTGTATTCATCAAAATCATTAATATTTTACAAGTTTGGACCGTAATTGTTTTTGAAGCACGTAGTAGAAACGGTTGGCAGCCATTTTTCTCCTCCTGATTTCTTCATGTGTACTGTTAAAACTGGTGACTGTGGAAACCAGATATGTAATGGACTTGATCACCTCAAATTTGTTGTCCCCCGCTGTAAAAGTGTGGGGGATTATGTCGAGGTTTTGGGAGGCAATCATCAATTATGTATTGTCCTCATTAATTACGAGTCCCATTTTCCTTGCACTAAATTCAAGTGCTATGAACGTTTTGTGAGTGGCTTGGGGAGATCTTCCGATGACGTCAATATCGTCCGTGTAGGCAAGCAGCTGAACTGATTTGAAGAAAATACTGCCCCTGGTTTCTGTTTTTGAGTGCCTGATCACCTGTTCCAAGGCTATATTGAACAGGAGACATGCTAGCGCATCATCCTGTCGTAAGCCATTACACGTCTGGAAATGTTTTGAGAGATCTTTATAGATCCTTACTTTGGATACGAACGGGCTTATTGTTGTTCTTAAAAGTCTAGCAGTTTATTTGTTTACATAATTGTAGGCTGCCGTAAAGTCGACTAACAGGTGGTATGTGTCTTTACCACTTTCCCAGTATTTGCAGGCCATAAACTTTATTTTTTATTTTACTTTACTAACATATTCTGCAAGTTGGTCTGTTGTACCTTTACCGGGTGTGAAACCACATTGATAGTTGAAAATAATCCAGTTGGTGTATACAGTAAGTCTACAGATGATCAATATCAATGCAGCGCTCTTTTGGTGCAGACAAGAGTAAAATTATGAAATACGCATAAATTTATTGCTGATGTCGAGTTATTCGCATTTTCAATTATAACCGCATTATAAAATATGGTTTCTTAGTTTTCTGTTCGTGACGTGTTGACGTTAACACGCTCCTGTTTTTTATGATTAAGACTTTTAATTAAAAAGTATTAAATTTCAAGGAGTTAAATTGCATTGTACACCTTTTGGATTTGACATGCTTAGAAGAATAATTAATTTCAAAAACTTTTTTCAAAGTAACAACAAATCACAAAAAATATTTTTTTAAACGGTGCGCGGTGTTTAAAAAACTAGTCATCGAGTTTTCTACTGCTTTATAATACATTATAAATCTCAATAGAATACTTATTTCTAAAAGTAACCTTTATTCCCCTTCTCTTGGTGTGAGTATTGTTTTTTTTTTCAAAGTTTGGATAAAAGATGTTTTTTTTACGATATCACCAATTGACGGTATATTAATTTAAAGGGTAAGTTCTAGTCTTTTTTAATACAATTTTAGCTATTTTTTTTTTTGGGCAATCTTAAAGAATGTTTTTTTTTACTATTAAGTAATAACAAACGTTGTAAAAATTGTAAATTGATATCTTGGTTGGAACTTTTATTTACATCCTCCCAAGTCAATGCATTTTTTACCAAATCAGTGAAATCTGCATGAGATATAATTATACCTTTACAATTCAAAGCGAAAATTTAGTTCAAGTATATGAAAAATAATAAAGGACCTAAAACAGTGCCTTGCGGTACACAAACGTATATTAATTTTTACTGGCTTAAGATATTTAGGACTTAAACTTTTTGTATACTATCAGTCATGTAACTTTTCAGCCAGAGTAAAGTTTTTCCTCCTAAACCAATGTGTGTAAGTTATTCAAATAGTTTTTTGTGCTATATATTATCAAATGCTCTAAGAAGATCAATTAAAAACCGATAGTTTTTTTCTTTTTTCATCTTAAGCACCATAAAAAGTAAATAATTTTTTGCTACAGCATCATCTGTCTTAAGTTTTGTAAAAACTAAAATTAATTTTCGTTAATAATTTTTAATTTATTAACAAAATTTTTTATTTGTTTTTCAACAATTTTTCCAAAATTGAATGTACGTTAGATACATATGAGATCAGACGATAATTGCTTCTGTTCTCCGGATGTCCTGTTTTATAAACCGGTGTACCAATAGATTGTATGTATATCGAAGGTAAAGTACCGCTCTGGATACTCATATTTATAATACGAGCAATTGGTTAGCTGATCAATTGATTTACCTTATTTAATATTTCCGATATTTCATTATTATATTTCAATTTATTTATATATTTTAAGGTAATTTACTAAATATTTTATCAGACATAAATCCCAACTCCATGGGAACATTAAAAGTTATGCTCAATTTTTTTTTATACCATGGTACAAATTAAGAATGTGTTTTTTTTATGAGAAAATTAAACTTCGTAATTTTCAGTTGACACAACTCATTGAAAATGTTTTAGTGGTAAAAATATTTAAGTTTATTAAGAATCCAAAATTATTTTTAAAAAAAAATAAATGACAAAGATTGTCTGTCTCTTATAACACAAAAAAAAGTTTGCGATTTGAAAATTCGCAGTCTATCAAAAGTAAATAGGAGTTGAAAATTGCGTAAAAAAACATGGCTTGGAAAAATCTGTTAAAATTTTATAACCGATTCCCGAAAATTTTACTCAAAAAGCTTTTTTGCTTCGCACTTTTCAATACGTATATTCGCACAAAAATTATTCGTTTCTTCCTCAGATAGTTTAAGTAGTTTCTAAACAAACACAGCATTCTCTTAAGCTTTATCTTATTTGCCCTAACTTGTAGTATTTCTACTCCAAACTCTTAATTTTTCTTCTATTTTCGTAAAAGATCCGATTTCTTCAACCTACTTACGTTTTTACTACTGGCAGTGAAAACGGAATAAAAACAGGTGAAAGGGGGCCAACGAACTTCTCTCAAACAAGTTGGCTCCCGAAAACATAAAACGAAAAAAGCTTCTTTAATTTAGACTTACGAGTATGTTACTTATAAAACTGATTTCCCGTGAAATTCGAAAACGTAAAATATTTTTGCTTCATAATTCTCGATAATAATGAAATTTTCTCTTACTTTATTTTCCCTCCGGAAGGAATTTAAATCCTATTATTTTTTCCCAAAAATACATTAATTAATACCGATACCACAATTCCAAAATATAAAATATCTACTATATTTTGAGCTTGTCCAAATTTTTGTAGACAAGGACTGGATTCAACTCCGTGGGGAGCTGTTTATATTAGCATATTACAACAGATATGAAGAACATTTAAGAGGAGGTAATATAGAAGTCTAGGCATCTACAGGGCTTATGACCTGTCAATGGATGGTTTCAGTTTCAGTGCTGCAGAGCAGCGTTTATTTTATAATTAAAAAATACATAAAAAGATTTGTTACCCACTAAAGCAAGGGTTTCCTAGGACAGCGGTGTCCGTATTTTAACGGCCGTAGTAAACGGTGACGCGGTGGATAACCGTCGTAACGGTGACTAGAGTGTGGTTTCCTAGGAAAACGGTGTTATCAACACCATTTAACACCGTTTCTCTAGGAAACCACTCTCTAGTCGACGTTACGACGGCTGTCTACCGCATCACCGTTCACTACGGCCGTTAAAATACGGGCACCGCTGTCCTAGGAAACCCTAGCTTAAGTCTAAAGACTTTTCGGTGGAAAACATTTTTTAATTTTTTTTTTATAGGTTTAAATTGCATTTATTTTATTTGTTTTTTACAGATTTATTTATAAACAGGCACTATAAAGTATCTAGAAGATATTTCTTCGGTTCTTTTTTTTTCGTTTGAAGTGGCCACTTTACACACTGTGTAACATTCGCCATTCTGCCTATATTTGAACATCTATAATCCTTTAACTCTTTCATTTGTTGATGTTTGTGAAGTTAAAGAGCTAAAGAGAAACCTTTATTTATGCGGGTGAGATTCATATAATTGAATTATTTAACCGACTTACTAGGCAACGCCTGAAAATGTTATTTTTTCAATTTCTATACTTCTTCATGGACCAGGTAATTTATCAACAATATTTTGAGCTTGTCCAAATTTTTGAGGACTTCTATATTACCATTTCTTAAATGTTCTTCATCTCTGTCGTAATATGTTAATATAATATATCTGATTGTTCATCATAATTTCATATAACCTTATTCAATATTTGTTAATAACTACTTATAGACCTTTCTATGTTTACCGGTTTCCAAAGACCGGAGAGGTTTTATACAAATATTAAATAACATTTAGTAAAAGTTTTGGCAAAATTACTAACAACTAAAAAAATTGGAATCCTTGACTCATAAAAAATGTTAATTTAAATCTGCAAATGATTTAATCTAAACAAAAATATTACCGTGTGTCATTGAAAATATTCATTTTGGCGCAATTTAAATTCACTGTTTTTATTTTATAATAGAATTAAGTGACCAGTTTAATTAAAATCCACATATCTAAAATAGGCAAATATCACATACTACAAATACCGATGAAAATATATCGTATAGATTTCAAAAACTAAATTGTATATTCAAAACTAATGCGGATATTGAGAAGAAATAGCTTCATACATAACGTTAAAAAATTAATGATAAAAAAAATCCTTACAAAAACGAGACATGTTTAAACTTGATCACAAACAAAGTTCAAAATAACACAATTTTCGTGTATTAGGAGCGTGGTCAATGCAATAGACGGTTTACGTGGGAATTTAAAATTATAAATTAAAAAATATATTTGCGCGGCTAATAAGTATTGAAAAATATTTTATTTTATTCGACAGTATTTCATATACCCTTATTAATAAAAAAAAGAAGTTTTCTTATAATTGATTTTTTTTTTACACTTTATATACACATATGCAGTTTACAAACATATTCATAAGGGTGGGCATATTGCCTTAAGGCAATTTCTCCCTATCTACCCAAACCGTAGAATTTGAGAAAATCAGTGGTATATGAATATTTCGTTTTTTCATTCTATAACAAAACGTATATTTTTATATTTAATTTTTTGAGAATTTTTTTTTACTCAATATTTCCCTTATACTATAAATAGAGGAAGGGGTAAAGAGGGGAGGAATAAGGGAGGAAAAAGGAAAAACTTAAATATTCAGGAAGTGACATTTTATACGTGATTTGAATGTAAATAAAGTAGGGGCGTCTCTGACATTAGTGGGTAGGATATTCCAAAACCAAGCAACGTTTATTGCGAGCGATGAATGGATATTAAAAGGGTTCTCTCGTTACTAAAACAAAGAGTTAGCCCATGCTGTGACAGAGGTTGGAAGAGCCAGTAATTACCAGTGTTCGGTTTTATTGCTTTCACGACTGGTATCTATCCATCCATTCATAATAATATTATAAGTGCAAAAGTGCGTTTGAGTGTTTGTGTTTCCTTCACGTCTCAACGGAGGTACAATTTTTTTTAAGTATGGATAGCCAGAGAGGCGAGAATTAAAATGAGAGACTTATTTTTCATCCTGAATCAAAAGAAAGTACAATAAGCAACAAATGTAATATTTATATCAACGATGAATTTGGTAATGAGTAAGTGGTGGTAAAATGGGATATTAAAAAATCGATTTGAAATTAATCCTTCGATTTCTCTAATTGATTTGCTTAATCTATGGTGAATTTCGTTTGCTTTTCGTTTTGGTTTTTTTGTAAGATTTTGAATTTGTGAAAATAATAACGATGCTACGTCACTTTAGACTTACAAAATTTGATATTTCTTTCAGAACGATAGTTGGAAAACCAAGCTACTATTCAAATAAAATTATCGAACTACCGGGAAAATTCTGATTAACGAACAAAAACTCTCATTGATAAATTACAAAACTGATTTATTTCTTAAGTAAAAATTTTTTTCGCGTTTTTATGATTTACCCGAATATTTTCTTTTTTTCTTAGTTGTAAATAACTCACTATTAAAAAATGGAGACCGATTGGTGGTAGAGCGGGGTGCGAACCTCGAACCTCTGATCCATGAGTCCGCGACACTAGCCACAGGACCACAAACAGATTTAATATATTCATAACCTTAATATTATCGCGTGAGCAAAGCCGGGGGTAAAAACTAGCATTTAAAATAATATTCAATAAAATAAATCAAGAATATTAAATAATAGAGCAATACATAATTTAAGGTAATTATGTTTGTTTTTTGTCTTTTGTTAATCAGTTAAATACACATTTTAGTAGAGCTCTGTTTTATACTTTGTTCAAATCACTGTTTATTTAAAATTTGTGGATTTAAGTATCTTTCTTTCCAAGAAAAAATATCATTTTAAAACTTAATACTCACAAAGAGCGCATAGTTTTAATTCAAGATGGAATTTTCTGTTTTATGAGAATCATAATGCAAAGATTGAGAAATCGAGACTTTTTTTACATTGTTATTTGATTATAAAATATCTCATTTTAGCTCATAAAGACAGGACTATCAGCACTTTAAAAAATGCACATGGTTCGTAAAACTATTCGTAATTTTCTTTTCGAATAAAGAGGAAAAACGCGTCAGAAAGAATATTGAAAAAATGTTCTTTTGACGGTTCAATTTGCATATTATGACGGAAAAACATACGTATTCATACATAAACAGGGTGGCATATACTTCCACCCTTGTGAGAGATAGCGGGATAAATAAATTTGTCTCCCCTAATGAAGCGCTTTTAAAAAATAATAATAAAAAAGGAATGTGACAAAGCCGTGCGTGTTTTCGCTGACATGTATAAAATACGAAATTTCATACGGACATTGCGTCACATTTCGTTTATTACCAAATTACTCATAATTCCGTATTTCTGTGGCAGATGGAATCAAAGTAGCTTTTTGATTACTGTCAAAAAAATGACTACAGTGTTAATTTTTGGGAAATATTTATTTGTGTGTTTAAGGTATTTGAAAATTTATTTTGTACACTTAAGGCCCAAGACACAAACTAGGTTGTTTATATATGTACATACACAATCCTATGTTTCACTGTTAAATTTTTCAAACAATTTCCAATTCAAACCGATGTGTGTCCAGTTAAAGCATTTCTCCAAACTGACATATAAATAAATATATATTTATGATCATTTATATCGTGTCGGACAGGCGGCAACATTTCGAAATATTCCAAAAGTTTTATCGAATTACAGTTAAAATTAGTATGGTTTGATTATTAAATAAACTTTAAATAAAATCTATGTAGGGAAGTGGCTATGAGTGGAACATTTTTTATTTAATTTATCTAACTTTTCTTCCTTATTGAATTCACAAAAAGTAATCGTGTTTTTTCTTAATTCAATATTTACGTAAAAAATATGCAGTTCATCGTTTTATTAACACCTTTTCATGAATAGGACAGTAGTATACCTTAATTAGAATATATAATAAAATACACTCTAAAAAAAATAAGAGTTAAGCTGAAAAAAGTAAGTAAAAACCATCATGTAATATTTATGCACATGTGTAGGAAAATACTTTCAAATTTTATAAAATTATTATTACCATAAAAGCATTTGCTAAGAAAAAAAAAGTTATTACTATTTAAAATAAATTAAAAGAAAACTGCCGCCTAGTATGTAATGTGTGTCCATACTTCAATAACGTTAATGCACAGTTTTTTTTAATAATACAATGAAACAATCTTAATAATTTGACAAAACTAACTAAAATAAAAATAAATTAAATTAATCAGTAATTTAAAAAAAATTTGGGAAAATGAGTCCAGAGTACCGAAAAGTTCTATGATTTTTATTGACCCAAAGCCTACACATTATTGATTCATATTTTCCGTCACATTTGTGACACGGGTTATCAAATATTAAAATAGAATTATTTTTTCATAGTTAAATGTTATATTTTTTTCACTAAACCCTTATCAGCACCTGGTTTTGTACAGGACACTCATTGGAAAAGTGCATGCTGTATATTTTGATCGTGTCAAGTATCCCATTCGTGATCGAATGCTTCTCATTTGAGGAAATGCTTGTTTTTTTGCAAAACAAATAAACCAATGGAGTTATATCTTAGTTTTTTTTTTTTAACTAAATTTAAAATGTCTTTAGAAAATCAACTTTAAATTGTATCCATATATTAATTGGTGCATCTGCTACAACTTAAATACACAAATTAAAACAAATCACTGCAACGAAAATTAGTTTTTTTTCCAAAAATCAAATATTACGTGGGGCCTAACTTATGAATCGGGTATAAAGTTAAGCTTTAGAATAGTGGTAGAATAATGATGATATAGCAAAAAGTATTACCTCGCATAGAGTTTAACTCGGCATATATCTAGGATAGCGACCATAGAAACTTATACCTGCACATTATGTGGTTAAACGCTGGAGTACGCACGCGATCTGTCAAAAATCATATTTTTCGATAGTCAAAATGGATAGTTTATCAGTTTTTTTTCAATTCCAAACAATTTCGAAGTCCTGCAACCTTCTCAATGCGATTCAAGTAATTTTTATTTTTTTGTTTAAATGATATCGAAATGTTTGTGTGTGTTTCAATTAATTGTGATAAAAAAGAAACACGAATAAAATATATAAATAGTTTTTAACTTCTCCTCTTCTTCCTAATTTTGATTTTTTCTTCTAACGGTTTTCTACGTGTTCTCGATTACAATGACAGTTGTCTCGATTTGACTTTGACATTTGTTTGTGTTGTTACAAAAGTAAGTGCGCCCGCGCACATATCAATGTTGATTGTTTAAAAAAAATAGGCATGAAATAACCTGTGAATTGTTATAAATATTTTTATAAATAAGCTTTTTTTATATCGGTTATAAATAGTAAAACTGGCTATAATTATTTCTAAATATAAACCTGGAATAAGAAAATCTAATAAGCAAGGCCCGTCTAGTTTTCTCCACAGCCGGCAAAGAAGTTCCGTTTATTGGTTATTCCGTTTTTTTTATGGTGGTACTGACATAGCATATTTGAAAATATTTTTTTGAGAGAGCTGTTTTGCCCAGGAGAAAATTGTTCCATTCATGTTCTGTCTCATTCATGTTCTATCCCATTCGTGGTGTGTCCGATTTATGATCTTTCCGAATCACGGTCTGTCCCAATCACGGCCTGTCCCATTCGTGGTCTGTCACCTTCATGTTTGCTCTCCCCTAATAAGAGAACGGAGCATGACAGAAAAGGCATTTTCAAGTGGTTTTACGTAAGTTCCCTTATTTATTTCTCATGGGATTTAAAAAAAACATTCTGAGATATCAATCACTGTATACTATAAATATATACCAAAATATCCATATAAAGTTAACAGTTCAATTCATAATTAACAGCCGTTATGGCAGTATGTACGCAAATATGTTTTTCAAGAATGTTTTGAAATAAAATGTATTTCAACCCAGATATTCTCTGCATTGATATACAGTGTGATTTTCAATGTGCAATTGATTGCAACACAAATTAGTTCTCTGTCAGTTCATAGCTTGGCAATACGTAGCCCGGGTGGCATACTCGTAAATACCCGACGCATTATTAATTTCAAGATGCTTGGGAATTACTAAGAAGTACGTCTCCTACCCGAGATGTTTCAAAATCACTCGGGCGCTCCTTATTTATAAGCACTTTTCAAATTGCCCCTGAGTAGCGTCTACTAATGTCACTAAATATTTTCGTTTTCGCAGTATCTCGCTTACGACATAAAAAAACGTCTTATAAAAGAAATTGGTTTGTTTTGGTTATTACTGGGGTGGATAACGCGTCAGGTATCTCCATCCGACTCGCCTGCTATTTACAAAGCCAGCTCAAGTGGATTTCGAAAAATCCCGCATGGGAAATGCTTTGGGTATTACGAATAAGCAGCCCGGGTGCAAAGTTATATGGCCTATACACTTTTACATGAGTTTAATCGATTTTTTAGATTATCCTCATTACAATTTAATCGACCGAATTTGATAAACATTTAAAATATAAGTTGTAATAAGCCATGAAAGGATATTATAATTTATCCAATATAACTTTCAAAGAGGCGGAAATTTTAGTGACGCAGAATTATAATTGTACTGTATTGTTTTTGTTTAGCGTCAGTTCAACAGTTAAAATTTCATTAGGAATGAGAGAAAACGAAGTTAATTTCAAAGGCCTTTGTAGCTAGCATTATGACTGGCAGGATTAACCTAAGTCAGCTCCGGAGCCCAAATGTCAAGTTACTTTTCCAATTTAAGCCGCGCGACATTAACCCGACTTTAACAATATTATTTTGTATCACAAACACGGGGTACGCGAACGAAAAGACCCTTCCGTTCTATTCTGATGCAAAATAACGTAGACACATTGTTTATGGGAACAAACCTACATCAACGTCATCAATCAGCAGTGATGCATTGGGCCCTGGATTGCCAACCAAATGCATCGTAGTTCGATCGTCGGTTACGTGAAGGTGAGTTGCCAGTCCTAGAAAAATTTAATATTGCAGTTCAAACAATATTCAACACTTTTTATCCTGGATCTGTGTAAACACGTGATTATTTATTTTAATTTTATTTTCTTTTATTAAGGAAACATACAGTACAGTTACAAAGTTTAATATTTTACACAATTAGACTAAACTCTAATGGACCAGTGAAGTTTCCATATTATAAAGCAATTATATGTAAGGTTAATTATGAAAGTATAAAAAAGAGATGAAAAAAAAAAACATAAGCGAAATTTGAAATCGGGTTGTGGTCCAGTGGCTAGTGTCTCGGACTCACGGACCGAAGGTCCGTGGTTCGAATCCCACTCTACCCCAACTCGATTCCATTTTCTAATAGTGAGTTATTTACAACTCGTTGAAAACGGCCCTCAAAATTAAATATTTCGGTAAATCGCAAATATTTATTTTTATAAAAAAAAAAAAAGTTGTTTAAAAATTGAAATTTAAGTAGTTTACGTTTAAGTTAGAAAGTAAGTAATAATTATATACCCATGAGTTGTATTCCGGTCCCGTGTTTTCACGTGGTTTACCAGCTGTCTAAAAAAATGCATTTTATTGACATCTAGTGACTTTTATTAGTATTTTTTTACTGCTGGTAAACTACGTGAAAACACGGGACCGGGACACCACGCATGGTTATTATAATCACGTGTTTACACAGCTCCGGGATAAAGGAGTGAGGCCCTGTATATGTGCGAACATCGCAATGCGCTATGTGGCTCTCCATAAAGGCCAATGTCGCCAAAACTATCATACAAAAATTACTTATTTAATTATCAAATAAATTTTCGAAGTTTCAATCTGCGCGTAAGCAAATCAAACATTATAGACTAATTTTAAAAGTTTATAAAAAGAACTGAAAAATGACATATATGTCTATGATTTGCTACCGCGCATACTCAGGTGTTGACATCTAATGTCAAATTCTGGTTTTTAAGTTAAAGACTTAATATACGTATCACATACACCTATACTGAATATCAAAAATAGTTTTGATATGTCAAAACATTTGCTTAGTTTCCCACAAATCTGGCCATGTCAGCCACGACAAAACCCGGTCACTGGTAAAAACTGGATATCGAACCTTAATTTCTGCGCTCACATGAAATCCCCCTTTGTACCATGTCCGAAAAATCTTTGGATTTATATCTCAAAATTAAACCAATATTTAAGAAATTTCATTAAGGTCAATAAAGCAAGCCATTTTTGTTATTTATCTTACACAACCCTACACACCTGGTGCTTTATCACAAATGTTTATCACGATATTTATCGCGGCAATTTAAAGCCGTTAACCAACACTAAATAAGAATCGTTTATATCGTCGGTAATTACTGACAAGTGCGGCAGTTGTGATTATGCTGCTTGAATTCATTAAACATATAAAATTTTACGTGTGTTTAACATATTTTTTGAAACAATTGCCAAACAAACCATCACGCAATTTTCCCATAGGGGTAGGGTACAGAGGTGAGAACGCCATATCAGCCCGTCTTTGCAAACAAATATCTCTTCTCCTACATTTTTACGCCTTCTCATGCATGCACAATTATTCAAACATTCGACATGTCCAATTCCCATCTTGGAGTATTTGTCAATTTTGATCATGCCATGTCTTTCTCCATTTTATCATTCATTAACATCCACAAACATAAATCTTTAAAACTTTTTTTTCACTGTCCATCCAATCTACATGTTTATACCAATGTAGAACTGCCTTTTGATTACATGATGTACGGATCTCGACATTTTTAGTTGGCTCTCCCGCAAAGGTCATTTTAAAGTGTATCAGTTTTTCTTTTTATAAAAAAAATATATTTGAACCCCTGTATTTAGTAGCCTTACGTGTCATGTACAAATCTAAGGTATTCGGAAGAAAAATTGTTTTTGTTTATTTTAGAAATGGGATGTTCAATCACTGATTTTGGTTTATCACCTTTATGAGTCCTATCACCATTGTTGCAAAGTCCAAGAAAGATGGCGCGTGATAACTACTTTTAACGACAGTGTAGATATCTATTAAATATATCCCATCTTTCCTGCATTCTAAATCAAGATTATGGCATTGTAAATTGAAAAATGGGCACTGAAATAACAGATAATCCATACTCTGTGAAAAAACATCATCGCTTGGACAATAGTCATGATTTCTTAATTTAAACCTATATAGGTGATTTCTCAAAGCTCCGTGTCCAGTAAAAATTTGAGTCGTTTCAAAAGTACTTTGGTGATGACGACGGAAATTTGCTGCATCAGCCAGCGTTGGGAAAAACATTTGAGTGATTTTTCTTGTAAGAGAAGCGTGGTAATGATCCTATGAACGTTGCTTTGTATTTTGTTTAATACAGCGTTTAGCAAAGCTAAGAGAAAATTGTGAGAAAAAAGGTGCCGTTCTTTTACAAGTTGCGGCTCTTGCTCGTTCATCCGCTCTCTCATTTTCTACGATACCAGCATGTCCTCTTATTCAGTATATTTAAATGATCATCCCCCTTATTTTTAGATGATTAATTTTACTCTGAATATCTACAATTAATGGATTTACCGACCGAGTATCAGTTATAGCTTGACCGCCCGACAATCTGATAATATTTTTGCAATAACCCACCATCAGTTGCGTCAGTTTATCATCGACGTACATAATTCATGTAATACCACAAACTTTACGGCAATGTAATTTTTTAAAAAATTCATAAAAATGCAGTCGAAATATTTTCTCCAAACGTCTCTTCTAACAATAGATTGCTCGTGCCATATACTTGGGCCGTCTCGTCTGAAAGTTTGCTGTTTTTGTAATACGTAACAACGCTCAGTATGTCGATTCCTGGCAAAGTTGCCAATAATGCAAGTTTTGCTAAACCCGTTAAGCTTTCATCTTTTGATGTCAAGATATACGACCTGCACGTGACCCAGTATCATATAAATAGTTTTTAGAATACCCAACAAGCATTAATAAAATAAATGGGAAACCGACACACTGAACTTTTGTTTTTTTTGTTTTGATCCTAGAAAAAGGGCACAAAAAAACATATTCTTATGCGCGCTCTAATAATAACAATAAACAATCGGTAGTCAGATGGCAGAAGGGAACATCTGCAATTTTCAAAAATTATCAGGAGAGCGGAAATACGTCTCAATTTCAAGACTTAAATCCACAAACTAAAATATTTTTGAGTTGCTTTTCAATAATAAATTATCATTCTAAATGACGCTGATTTTTGTATTTTTTTGCTGCGTGTATTTACTGAAATATCAATTAAAACTCTTGAAAACTAAAACATAGAAAAAAATATAGATGGTCCCTTCTGCCATCTGACATATATTACATTTGTAAGTTATTTTACACATATCGCACCTTCAGGACAAAAACGACTCAACTCAAAAAATCAACTTTTAGGGAAATTCCAAAAGAAGAATATGAATTGTGACACCTTTGTGTTCTATCGTCGATCGATTCGTATCTTTTGAAGTCAACACCAAATTTTGAATTAAAAATCATACCAAAGGCTTCTGACTATGGATCTATGAAAAAAACTTTAAAAAAATAATCACTTTATGTTTAAAGAAGACATTATTTATTTAACGAGTCATTATTATATTGAATAAAAAACGAACCAGAGCACTTTGATAAAGAATATTACAACATATTTTTTACTTAGTAAGATTGGGTCACCAAACACATGTTTTTATTGGTTTACGAAATGACACAAACGTAAACAAGTCACCAAAATTATCAGTAAGTCGGAACAAAACAATCACATAGCTCAATTGGTCGTTTTAATATTTTATAAAATAAAGTAAACATGTCATTTGTCATTTGGCTTTCGGTCACTATATGTTTGTCTGCGTTGCGTCCTTCACACAGAAATAGAAACACAACCCTTAATGGGTCGCTTCCGTACTGACACGGAATCTAAATTTTCTGAGTAATAATGAGACTGATGTAACGGTTTTGTCCTATTCCCACCCGAATGTTGCGTTTTTTTTAATGCAGAATGACGGATAATGTTCATTGAAGTCGTTCTATGATCTTAATTTATTATATGCTGTTTCGATTTAATTCGTTTTCGTCCTAAAGGTGTGATATTTCTATTTGTTTGAATTTCAATATGTTTTTTCTTGATTAATGTTTCTTCCCATATCATAATATTTTTTACTGCCGTAGATAAAATTTAATTTTGTGACATCGCTTCTCTTAATGGGAGTCTAATTTTTACCTTTTCTCTGGTATTGTGATCATGTTCATTGACTTTGTTTTTCTAAAATTCTCTGTTTTATTAAGAATTAATAATACTAAACGCATTGATCATCGTATTTTAAAATACTAATTCCTTATATGTTGGTACTTTTTATTAATCTAACATCAAATTAATATTTTTGTATTGGCTTTGATCGAATTTATTGCAATTTTTTGTTTCAATTTCATTTTTTTTCCATATTGTAAATATTTTTTTTTGATAATGTAAATACTTTTATATAAAACTACAATTATTAATTTAAAAACAATCGAATAAAATAATTAAAAATACATTTTTGTATTAACTATTTTAAAATGGAATTACCATATTTTATTTACTGGGTTGATATCTGAAATAGCAGTCTCACCCCTTTTTCTCCTGAGGGTGGTTTTGCCCATTCTCTCTATTTCTAAAATCCAGCATTCCCAGTAAACACAGTCGTTAGCGCCTCGTTACCCCTCTCCATACAACCCCCGCCCCTCCCTCTAGTTCAGGTCCATTGTTTTATTTACCCAAACCAAGATCACTCTCCAATCACTCTGTCACTATCGTATCTGTTCTGCCTTCATTACGTTAGTCAGGGGTTGCCAAACATTGTTACTTGGGACATTTTATTGATTTAAGGAAATCCTGACGGACGTCCGCACGTAAATTGATTTGTCACTGTGTTCTCGAGTGAGGGCAAAGCGGTTGGCTATACCATTTATAGCGAATATTATTTTGGTCATTGTTTTCAAAGTCTGTCATTTTTTTTATATTTTGCTTTATTTAAATAAATAATAAAAGACATGAAATTGAAGTATGCATCCAAGTTATCCATCGCTAACGATTACTTTATCACATATTTCTAGCGGCATACAAATACTGTCTTGGAAGAATGACTCATTTTTTGAAGTTATCGACAAATCGAGCCATATCGAGGCATCTTTACAAGAATAAAAATTCTACTCAGCCAGACCCTGATTCTAAATGCTGCAACATTAGTTTGTTGTATCTCTACTCGTATTGAGGTCATTATTCTTTCAATGCTCAACTCAAACGCTTCCATTGTAGTAGATATCGATTTCCTGTGCTGGTTTTGTTGGATTTCATGAGCTCATAATAGACTACACTCAGCTGACTATGGTGCAGGGCTAAGATGATGATGATATGTTCGGTGATGCTCCGATAGAGCATGGCCATCATAAGCATCGACAGGAATTCTATTTGTTTCAGATTATGTTTTTCTCAAAAAAAAAGTAATGCGAAAAAGTTAAGTAAAATTCGACATTTTTAACTCTGCTAAAAAGTATATTAAAGCTGTAGTCGGGTAAAACGCACGAAAAATGAAGAAATCATTCAATTTCACCATTTTCAAACGAATTTTTTTTCTCAAATCACGCAATAATAAAAAACATATAAATCCGACAAGTACAATATTTTTTACAGGTATTTCTATTTAAAAAATATGCATATATATTTTATACAAATTAAATAAAATTATTAATGAAACTTTTTGGTTTAGTTTTACTTTTTTATTATTTTGACCATTTCATTTGATATTTCATTGACAATTTTATTTATAAATTTATCGAAATCATCAACTATGGAGTTTTATCAAGAAATATCAACAAAAATCATCAATGTTAACTAAAATATAATTACTTTTCGACCGGTAGATTACGCTATTTCAAATTTAGGCTCAACTTTGGTATCTCGATTCTCATATAAATACTAACTATTGAAATGATTATTTTTCAAATAATTTAAAAACAGTAAATTAAAAATAGATATGTCCAACGCAAAATTTTACTTTTTTATTTTTGAAAAGAAATACAAGCATTTTAAATCACATGTATTTGTGATAATTTTCTTTACTTCTAAGTAAAATTATGCCTTCAGTAATATTTAAAAAAAAAAAATATAGTTTTTTTTTATAGAATTGTATTCTCTTTTTTCCATGGAGATTATTCTGGTTGCAATATTCAATTGCTAATAAAATCTTATTATTTTTTTAATACCTTTATATCGGTACCGGTAAGGGCCATACGGGTTTTTAAAAGACAATACATATTTACCACTGGCGTGTCCCTATTATTATTGTTATTTTTTTGTTAAATGATATGTTATGGAAACAACGACCATCCAAAAATTTTTTTTTGCTCAAGTGATTATGGTGC
The DNA here is from genome assembly GCF_059751315.1 of Micrasema longulum. Taxonomy (NCBI): domain Eukaryota; kingdom Metazoa; phylum Arthropoda; class Insecta; order Trichoptera; family Brachycentridae; genus Micrasema; species Micrasema longulum. The sequence goes on along the minus strand of NW_028277535.1, from coordinate 1,756,151 downwards.
CAGACTTTGGAATGAGCTATCTCTTCATTTAAAAAATGCACTTTCCTTAGTCACTTTCAAGAAACGCCTGAGATATTACATCTTCAGAATCCTTAATTCCCTGTGTTTTACTGTTTATTTAATATATATTTATCCATTTTCTCTCCTTGGTTCCTTTTTCTCTCTCATTTCAAACTCATTATCAGATTCCACATTTCTCGTCCTTTGATATGTACAACATTATGTTCTTTTCAAAAGTTAATTTGTGGAAGCCTAATCTTCCAATCAAAACACAGCTGTTGTTTTTAATTTAAAAAAAAACATTTTTCGTACACATTTTTGACCAACGTTTCTTTTGACAAGTCTATTTTTTGGTTAGCTGAAAGATATTGCTTTTAGCAAATTAGTCCGCAAAATCACTTCTTCATTGTACTTGAAGTTTTAAATAAATACACAAATAAATATTTTTGAAAAACGCGAAACCTACCGACACAAATAATCAAATCGGTTTAGTTTTAGGGTGCGGGAAACGAGACAGCGAAACGTTGATTTTTGATAAGCGTAATCAGTTCAGAGAGCAGTTGTTTTTTTGGACAGTATCGAGATGCATTTGCGAGAGAATGCATTTGTGTGTTCGTTTTGATTCAACGTTCGCGTATTCTTAAACCTTATTTTATTGTTGTCATTATTTCGTATTTACTGCATTTTGTGGTTACCTACCGTATTGTATAGGACTCGTCGCACATTATTCATTCGATGTGTATCAGTTAAATTTTAAAATAAAATGCTTTTTTTTTCAGAATACGGTTTTGAAATTTAACATACATAAAAAATTTAAAAAATACAATTTATATCATTTCGTCATTAGAATTTTAACAAAAAGGTTTCTTACTTTTTACTCAGCTCTTTATTGTACCATTTTTAATACAATTTACAAGTTTTAAACTATTATTTTTTTATACTTACGCACCCACACACACGCACCCTCTCCCTCATTCATTCCCACAAGCACATGTATCCTCTCCCTCATTCATTCACGCATACACACATTCACATACACATGAATGCAAACGTCACACAAATACAATTACTAAACTTCTTTTCTTATATATTATGTGTCATTATATTTACAGTGGATTTTTTTAATTGGCTTTAGCATTGTTAAGATTTTTCTACTTATTTTGTTTATGTAATAGCTGTAAAAATCCCAAATAAAATAAAATAATAAAATAAAATAAACACAATGTTCAAATACCTATTCATCATTTTTTTATTTATATTATAAACAATAATAAAATAATGTGACATAACTGGGAGGAGATTTAACAATATACTTATTATATTTTTTTACATGTGAAAATATAAAAAAAATTGGTACAAAATACACACTTATACAGAATACAGAGTGAAATTACAAAATGTTAAGACAGTTTTAAACAGTACTAACTTATGTTTATACTAAATTTCTGGATACCCATATTATTTATATTATAAAATGCACAATAAAATAACAAAAGCACGAAATAAACTATATGATTCAAAATTGGTTTGAGCAAATGAGGCAATCTATTTTACTTCTACCCAGTTCCACTATTCAATTTTTTGAAAGCCTTTTTAAACATTTTCTCTTTACTTATTATTTTGATAGACAGTGGCAGTAGAGTATCCTCTTAAGGTGATTGCTGGCCGGTTTTGGCTCACGTACCGTAGTTCTTAGACCCCTGAATTAGAGGGTTGGAGACATAGCGGGTGAAAGGGAAGGAGGAAACTTTAGAGTTTAGGGTATTAATCAAGACGTGATAAGAATTCGGTCAAATTAATGGAGTATTGCAAACGGTTTCTACGCATTTGGTCCATTTGGACGGAATTTGATGTAAGGACCTATATTCTAATTAGTTTTCAAATGTTTGCATTAAACCATGATCATTTTCAATTTGCCTCATCATTTAAGCATAAAATATTTGCTCCACTCGTAGTTTTACGCTGCGGCATTTCACTGTCCCTGGACCGGCACATGAAGCGTAAAACTGATCACGTTATCAGTCTATAACAGATCAACGAGATTCACTGAGTTTTTTTTTACCAGCGCAGTGCCCGATACACCAGCAGATGCAAATCATAGATTAATGATCATGATTATTCGGAAATACCCAAAATATTATTCAATAAAAGTAGTCAGAAAAGAAGTATTAGGTTTGGTTAGGTTTAGGTTAATAACACTCAATTTATCAACAATATTTTTAGTTTGTCCAAAATTTTGTAGACAAGGACTGGATTCAACTCCCAAAGGAGCTGATAACATTAACATATTACAACAGAAATGAAGAACAAGTCTAGGCAATAGTATGTAATAGTAATAGTAAGTAATAGTATGTAGGTGAAATAATTCAATTTCACAAATCTCACCCACATAAATAAAGGTTTCAGCTCTTTAACTTCACAAACATCAACAGATGAAAGAATTTATGGATAGATCTTTAAGTTTGGGCAGAATGGTGAATGTTACACAGTGTGTAAAGTGGCCACTTAAACCAGCCAATGACAGTTTATAAGCCCTGTAGATGCCTAGACTTCTATATTACCTTATCTGAAATGTTTTTCATCTCTGTTGTAATATATTAACTCTTAATTTAGTTTAGTAACACTTTCCAAAATTAATCTGAATGTCCCCTTTTGCGTGACAAGAAATAAGTTTTATTCCATCTGCCAATCTGTAGCACTAACTATGCACAACATTCCTTCATCTATCGTTCTTGCTCAAACTATAATGTTTTTTTCTCATCTATTGATGTATTTAACATGCCCCTTAATTTATTTAAAAATAAACTAAGACTCATTCTTTCTGGCTGCGATACGCCTCCACTTGCTATTTATGACACAATACACTCCTACACTTACTCTCATAGAAATACATACAAACACACCTTTTTGTTGTACCACAATTAATTACAAATGTATGATTTTTTTTATTTGGAATCTTTGCTGGTCTGTCCTTAAACTCTATCTTTTTATGTTGTTATATCATTGTTGACTGTTTGTTTCTGTAATATAAATAAATAAATAAGTTGTGTCCTTTTATCCAAATTTAAAAATGAACACCAAAAGTAAAACTAAACGGTCATACGTTATTTGAAAGAAACTTTTATGTTCTACAATAAATTGTATTTGTTTTTGCCTTAAAAATATTATTTTATTTGAATACAAGCCTTCAAAACGGAATGTTAAATTGACGAAAGTGAGCATTTTCAATACATTATTCTGTTTGTTTTCAATCGAGGAAACAATGCTGCCAAAGATGCTGAATTTGTTGTATTTTTTGTGTCCTTTTGTTCTTTACATTTCAAAAAAATGAACACAACATTTACAAACACCCAATAGATACTTTTTTATCAAACCTCCAAAGCTTATAATACAGTTTGTCTGCAAAGTTAATACATATTAAAAACATTATCTATGTACACACTTCGGTTTAAAATTTTGGTTCTCCGGTTCTGTATTTATTTATTTTTTATCTTAAAATTGCGTGATCATTCAGTTATTTTTTGTTTTTTTTTTTTTAAAACTTCCAAAATAATTTTTTTTAAAGAATCAATTACATGTACTTTTTTTTTCGCTCCCTATATCTAAGTTAGTAGTAATTATTATTATAAAACCATGTAGGACTATCATATGATTAATTGTAAAGGATCTTTACCGACAAACCATATTCATTGGCTTGGTGAGTACTGTAAAAAAAAAAAAATAATTTCAAAAATGTCTTAAAAAAAAAAAAAATCTAAATAACATATTTTTTAACCCTGAACACCTAATCGAATCGACGAATACACATGAGCAAATACGCTGTCTCTTTTTTCCACGCATGCCGACAATCTGGTGGTTGCTTGTCAACATAGTGCTCCATGGTCTTTTGAGAGACTATTAAGTCGATCAACGGATAAGTTCACAATATTTTGAGATATTGTAAAAATCTACAAGTTATTTTGACAAATGATTAGGGTTTGTGTATATTTTTTGGTGACAAGTCGTTGTACTTTTGCAGTTTTTTGCTACGCCTGATGGTGATATAACGTGTACTATAAAATATTTATATTAGTTATTTGACTTACCGCAGTTTTGTTGTAAGGTAGCGTAAAATTAAATAAAGGATTCATTAACATTGTTCTGAGGTTTAATAGATAAAAGATGAATACAAGATTATACAAAAAGCGATTAGATTAAGTACAATGAACTAACCGTGACACGAATTTATATTAAGTGGGTAATTTGAAAGTCTTAAGAAGAGCAAAACGCTAACAAACTGAAATCAACAAGGGACTCGAAGATTCTGGCGTGTCTCAATCGGCGTCAAGCAGTTAAACCATCAAAAGTGGTTTACCTATACTTAATAATATTTTATTGTGATGAGGAGAGCACAGTTAATTTCGTAACAAAGAAATACCACATGATTGAACTTTATAATTGTACGAAAGGTGGTGTAGACACCTACATTATTTGACCAAAAAATGTGCTCTGCGTGACAACGCAGCATAAAAATCAATTGTCGGCCGATGTATATTTTCTACCGCATGATAAATATATCATGTACTTTCACAATGGCTATACTAAGACACAATATGAGTCGTTATGATTTTATGAAGAGGTTGCTTGTAGAAGAACTTGTAGAACTATGGCTCAAAATTCGATTAGAAATTTGCACAATGCCAACGCACAATACCAACAATAATGAAATTCAAGATTTACTAGCTGCAAAAAAAAATAAAAGTCAAAACGAAGGTAAATCAACATCCAGCAATGATTCCTAACCTACAAAAGCACCAATAATAAGAAAACATATGTTTTTGATTAAAAATATTTACGTCTAAAATTGTTCGTCGAATCGACAAATGGTTAGAATTAATGGGGTTCGCACGACCGTTAGGTGTCTAGGGTTAAATTTAAAACAGATAAAACAGTACGGACCTTCGTTTCTCTATGAAAACCCCATTGTTAAGACAGGATTGCATCGTTATGGCGTGTTGTGGAGTGGTTTGTTGGGAAGCTATCTGGCGCATATCGCCATGTCGTAGCGCCACGACACACCACACTCGAACAATGTAATTCTGTGCATACAATATCCATAAAAGCGATAACTTCCAACACACCACTCCATAACACGCCAGCAGACTTATTATCTCACAATTTCGTTTCGGAAGTTTGTTCGTTAGCCATATATTCATCGCATTCCAATGCAATCAGAACCATATTTCGCTCTCGTTCCCTCTCACATAGTACGAATTAATTAACGAAACGAATTAGCTACAGCACAATGCCACAGAACAACGAAATCTTATGTTAAGTTGCACCGATGTAAAAACTTTATTGAAAAAAAAACATTTCAAAATACAATTTATAACATGGATGGAGAATACCTTAAATAAGGGAATATGGAAGTCTAGGCATTTGCAGGGCTTATGACCTGTCATTGGCTGGCTTAAGTAACCACTTTACACACTGTGTAACATTCACCATTTTGCCTATGTTTGAACATTCATATTTCTTCAATTCTTCCATTTGTTAATTTAAGTGAAGTTAAAGAGTTTAGTGAATGTTACACAGTGTGCTAAGTGGCCACTTAAACACGCAAATGACAGGTCATAAGCCCTGTAAATGCCTAGACTTCCATATTCCCTTATTTAAGGTATTCTTTATCCCTATTGTAATTTGTTAATCTTAATGACTCCCGAGGGGGTAAAATCCAGTCTTTTATCTACAAACATTTAGACAAACTCAAATATTGTAATGAGACCAACTGGTCAAAGAAAAAGTTTAAAAAATGAAAAATTGTTTTCAGGCGTTACCTAGTATGTGAAATAATTCAGTCAGATGAATCTTTTCCCAACAATAAAGGTTTCAGCTCTTTAATTTAGCTTAGATCAACAAATATGGATGTTCAAACATAGGAAAAATGGTTAATGTTACACAGTGTGTAAAGTGGCCATTTAAACCAGCCAATAACAGGTCATAAGCCCTGTAAATGCCTAGACTTCCATATTCCCTTATTTAAGGTATTTTCCATCCCTGTTGTAATTTGTTAATCTCAATGACACCCGAGGGGGTGAAAGTCTACGAACATTTGGACAAACTCAAATATTGTAATTTCAAAATACTTTTAATACAATCTTCTTCAAACGCACCGTGTTTATTTATATTTATACATATTAAACGATTCAAACATATAAGAGACATACAATTATAAAGTTTCGTTGATTCCATCAGGAATACATAATAAATTATTTATGTTTATTCGTAATAGACCTAAATGTGATTATTCGCGGACCAAAACAAATCATAATGTCTAGCCGAGGCCTTTGGCCCTGAATACCATAGAAGAAATAAGACTGTTTATTTTGCTTTTGTCTATGTGCTGTATAAAAATATTTATTAGATGGGCGAAGTACAAAAACAAAACTTAAATAACTCTTACGTTTTCGTCAAGAGGCTGAAAATAAATTGCAATAAAAAGATAAAACAGCGCATTTTGCACGTTTTTTGGTAAATGCAGTTCTGAATGTAAGCAGGGCGGGAATGGAATTGTTGGCAAAGAGATCGCTCTGTTGGCGTGTATTTAGTAGGTACACCTCTCACTTCTGTTCAATGTACTTCATAGTCCTAACGCTCCTATATACCTGCGTGAAAAATTTCAACGCTTATCAGTTCATGGTTTATCTCTTCGTTCTAACTCTCAAGGCACTCTCTTAATACCCATCCACAATTCCTCTTTCTTCTCTAACTCGTATAGTGTCCATGCGGCTCGACTGTGGACTCATCTTCCATCCACCATCAAAGATGCTACTACATTATCTCTGTTTAAATCACGTCCAAAGAAACATCTCCTTTCTATTCCTTAATTTTTTCTCCTTTATTTTCTTACACTTAGATCAGCTACATCAACGTCGAAAGGAAAAGTTATTATACCTTTACGCAAACAGCGCACCAAATTCGGTGAACGCGCATTTGCGGTCGCAGGCTCTACGGCATGGAATGCTCTTCCAGCAGTGGTCCGAAACTGTGAGAGTGAAGTGATGAAGTGATGTTTTGGGAGAATTTTAAAACCCACTTGTTCTCTAAATCATTTGAATAAATTCTTAACATGTGGTAAAAAAGAACATTATTTTTCTTAAATTAAAAAGTTAAAATTAAATTTATATCTTTACATAATTACTTTGTAAAGCACCCTTGAGGTATTTTATTGAAAAAATGGCGCTTTTTAAGTTATCCATTTTAATAATTATTATTATTAGAGAAATACGAGTAAAAAATGTGTTTTCTGTACGCTTTTTTGCATACTTATGTGTGTAAATAAATTTTAAAAAAATGTTATTCATTTGAAACTAAGTATTAAAAATGATAAGAACCAATGACGAAAAAAACAAAAGAGAAAGATCGTCTCAAAACTAATTGTACAAGGGATTGAAGCTGTATAATAAGTTACCTGAAGAAATCTAAGATATAGAAAGCATTGAAATATTTCAAATTAATTTATAAAGAAATGTTTGTGAGAAATTTTATAAATGTTAATGTGAAATTAATATAAATTATCTACTAGACTCCGAATTATTAATTTGATACGGCGACAATATAGGTGAGTTATAATTAAGTAAACTCCTTACCAGAGAAAAGTACAGATATTTAAATGTTTTTGTGTTATTATTTGTCACTGTATTGCATTTTTTGTGAGTAAATGCTTTTCTATGACAGCGCTAAAACGGAATTTTCCCTCCACAATAAAAATACTCATCTTTTGAAAACGAACAATGGCTTCATTTGTGTTCTTTTGAATTTGGAGATAAACGGTTTTAACCTGCATCTCTTCTAATATGTATGGAATACTTTAACGTGTATGGATACTATCCCGAAATGGTTAGACCCTTGTTAAACATGTACCTATATTAGTTTACACGCGCTAAGGGACATTTACCTTTTTGCATACATATATCTTAAATAGAAAAAATTTGAAAATAGATTTTAATATTTATTCCATACATTCCTGGTTACTTGAAACAATATTAGTACCAAAACCTACTTTGCCACATGGATAGCTTTACCGAGACTTAAGCTTGTTGTATTTTGAAAATTATTTTATTTTACCTTAAATATTTTGTATTACTTAAACTAAGATTGTAATATAAAAACTTTGGGCTTTCGTCAAACGTATGAGCATGGCTAGATATGACAAATTACAGTGGAAATAATCATAGACAATAATAAAAGTTGAACTTTTATTTATCTTAAGAATATATTTTTGAAGGATATTTAGCTTATCTGAAAACATTTAGACATACTCAAAACATTGTTGAATTACCCAACTGATAAAAAAGTATGAAAATTGTTTCCAGGCGTTGCCTAGTAGGTGAATTAGTTCAGCGGGATGAATCTCACCCATATGATAAAGGTTTTAGCTCTTTTACTTCACATATGTCAACAGATGGAAGAGTTGGGGAAATGTGAATGTTTAAACATATTCAGAACGGTGAATGTTACACATTGTGTAAAGTGGCTACTTAAACCAGCCAATGACTAGTCAGAAGGTCTGTAAATACCTAGACTTCCATATTTTCTCCTCGAAAATGTTTTTTCTCTCTGCTGGAACAAATTGAGATATTAGTCGCATTTTTTAAAACGCGTCTGATGTTAAACACCAATTATCTCGGTTTGAGAGTGGTGTGGCTTATCACATCTAACTTTGCTATCATAGGGTCTAGATTTTTAACTGTCCGTGCGCTCAGTAGCTTTAAGATATGTCATTTATACGTTCTATAACCTTACAATGCCCAATGTAGATGATCGGCATACCGATAATCGGTGTATAAAAGTGATTTAAGACACGTTTTTTGACGAAAAATTTATTATATTGTATACATACAAGCCATTACGATTCATTTTTAAATGTCCCCACCTAGGTAAAATTTTTCGACAAAATTTGAAACAAAAAGTCAGTTGCACGTTTTCTTTCAAAAGTGTAATTTCAATAAAGTTTAAAGGGTGATTTTTTGGTTTTTATTTTGCAGATTTGCAGTTATACTTATTGTTTCCGCAACTTTCATTATTGTATAAAAAGATCAACAAATCAGGGCTGAAGAATACCTTAAATAAGGGAATATGGAAGTCTAGGCATTTACAGGTATTATGACCTGACATTGGCTGGTTTAAGTGACCACTTTACACACTGTGTAACATTTTATATTATGCCTTATGCCTTATGCCTTATATGTTCGAATATCCATATTTCTTTAATTCTTTCTTTTGTTGATTTTGGTGAATTTGAAGAGCTGAAACCCTTATTGTTGTGAAAAGGTTCATCTGACTGAACAATTTCACATACTAGGTGACGCCTGAAATGAATTTTCACTCCCAAAATCTAATATTTTGTCTCCAAACATTTAGGCAAACTCAAATATTGTTATATAAAAAAGATGTTCATGAAAATCTTTATTTCTTGTTTTTCTTATATTTTTGTATTTTTCAACATTTAATTGCTTGACGTAGCATATTGTCCACATAAACTAAAATATAAAATAAAGATTGAATAATTATTTTTATTTCACTATTTTTCCCGGTATTTGAATAAAAATATATATGCTTTTAGTTAGAATAATAAAAATTGGGCATTGAAGGGTTAATTTTTTTTGTATTTTCTGAAATTTCTGTGTGAATCCTGTTTATTTTTTCTTCGTAAATGTTTTTTTTTCATTTCATAACTTTTTTTTACAGCTTCACAAAAAAATGAATTTCGAGACTCAGCATTTTTTCTAAATGGGAATCAGAATTTTACGTTTTCTTTGGTAGTGTGATCATGTCATTTATGTAGACTTCAATATTTTCTTTTCATAATCCTTGATTAGTTCCAAATTATTTTCATTTACTTACACAAATATGATCGTATTTGAAAAAAATATAAGCTTATCTCTTAGTCCTTTTGTAACATTACTTTGTAAGCGTGTATATTTATGAAGGTAGATTCAAGTTTATGACTAAGTTACCAATGCTATGCCTAACAAGTACCTGGTTGCTGAAATCTTAGAGAACCATCGTGGAAGCGAAATATATACATTATTCCGATATGAAACTTTGTATGGCGCCTTACCACCAAGTTAGATTCGAGATCTGATGTTCTGATGAAGTTCCTAAGACGTTTGCCTTGAATAACCACTTTAATAAAATTAGGAATTTGATTTAGCAGAACTTGCAAACTCAAAGCCATAGAGAGAAACATAAGAAAATGTACCTCGTATGCGAATTCATTTAAATATTTGATTTCCATTATTTTGGATTCGACTGAAGAAAATGATATAAACAGCACTTGTATATAGGTGCGAAGGTTTTCACGGTCACTGTTATCAATATTATGTATCTTTTTTGGGTGATACCGTGTATGTTGGATTTGATCCGACGTTTCGGCTACCATTGCAGGAGCCATCTTCAGCACTTGTATATGATTATTTTTTTAATTATTTTTATTGATATTGAAGTTTCCTAAAATATTTTTATTTGTTGCAACAGTAAGAAAGCATTTTTGAGGAGAGAGATGGATGTCTAGGCATTTATAGGCCTAATGACCTGTCAATGGATAGGTTTATTTTTTTCAGTTAATTTATTTTTTATTAATTATTATAATTGAGCGTTGATGGGCTTATTGCCAAACGGCATTTTTTTCCAACTATCCAAAAAAAACAAGTGGTATATATGTTATTTAAGTTTCAAAGCGTTTACATTAGAAATTAACATTTAAAATAAATATTGAAGTTTTTTTTGATATTTCTTGATAAAACTCCACAGTTATTTTTTTTGTCAAAATTAGTATTTAAAATAAAACTAAAGATGTACAAAAACTGAAAAATAATTTAAGTGGCTACTTTCAACGCTATTTAACATTCACCATTCTGCCTGTGTTTAAAGTCCAAATTTCCTTAACTCTTTCATCCGTTGACTTTTTTGAAGTAAAAGAGTTGAAATTTTAATTGATAAAGGTGAGATTAATCTGGTTGAACTATTTTACGTATTTGGCAATGCCTGAAAACAATTTTCAATTTTATACTTCTTATACCAGTATGTTTAATTAACAATGTTTTGTGTTTTTTCTAAGTGTTATAAGACAAGCTAAATTTCCTCCCTAGGAAGTTATTAAGATCTTTATTTGTTGCGACGAAGAGAAAAAAACAATTTCGAGAAGGAATTATAGAAGTCGAGGCATTTACAGTACTTATGATCTGTCATTGGCTGGTTTAAGTGGCTTCTTAACACACTGTGTAACATTCATCATTCTGCCTATGTTTACACATCCACATTTTATCAACCCCTCCATCCGTTTACTTTTATCAAGTAAAGAGCCAAAATCTTAACTGTTGTGGGTGAGATTCATCTAGATAAACTATTTCATGTATTAGGCAACGACTGAAAACAATTTTTTAATTGTATACTTCTCATATCAGTTAAATTAATCAAGAATGTTTAGAATATGTACAAATATTTGCAGACAGGCTTGATTTTCTACCTAGAAAGTTATTGAGATATATTTTTTTTGCAACTGAGAGGGAAAACATTTTTAAGAAGGGATTAAGGAAGTCTAGTCATTTATACCGTTTATGCCAGTTAGGCTTTACTGCCTGCTTTAAGTGGCCACTTTGAATAATGTGTAACATTCAACATTCTGCCCATGTTTGAAATTCAGGCTTTCTACAAACATTTTAACATACTAAAAATATTGTTGATTTCAGTAAGTCACTATTTAACAATATTAAATAGATTGTCAATTATTTTTTAATGGGATCAGCGTTTGCATACCATCCGAAAAGCCTTATTTTTACTGTCAAACATTTCAATAAATGTCAATTAATATTTATGTGTAAACACTTTCTGACTTCCTATGTCTTCCGGTTTCAATACGCACTTATCCGTCTCTTTGTAAGGATACTAATTGCACTACGCAAATCGTACATATACGAGAAGGAGTAGTGTGATTTACATGTTAGTGTAATAACGGGTACTTCTTGATATCTAAGAACATAAAAAAATTGGTTCAAAAGTCTTAAAATATGAATATTTACTAACATTCCCTAAAGGAACACTCCCACACTACCAGAAGTCAAACTAGAGGATGGGTCATGGGGTCTATCACAAACTCTGAATTTGGGCAAAGAAATTTCAGGTCTCTGGGCCCCAAAATATTCAATATGTTACCCAAACATTGCAAAACCATGACCCGGGTTCAATTTAATACATTTGTAAAAATTTTTTTACTAGGTTAAGGTCAAAAAAAATCGGTAAATTTACTCAAAATTCATTCTTAAATAATAAATTAACGTTGTAGAGTAAATTAACTAGTAGGTAGTAATATTTTAGCATAAAAATGTCTGCCTTAAAACAGGTTGTACCTAGTTAGGCAGACTCGACATGATCCAGACAATTCTATCACCTAAGTGTGTATGTAGTAGATAAAGTAATTGTTATTTTTGTTAATAAACTATAATTATTATTATTTTTAATATAATTATCTTATTAAAAATTTTAGCTTTTGACAAAAAGGGAAAAACTGAAAGATTAAGAAAATAGTGTAGAGGATTTATTATTATACTCTACTTGAAAGAAGCTATTTGTTAGTTCATGTAAAACATATTATGATTGAATGGATTTAACCTCAAGGAATAAATAAATAAAATAATTTAAGTTACTTCAATTTTTGGTCACACGAAAATACAAAGATTACACAAATAATAATTAGAGTCAATTTGAATAATGGTGAAGACAGAGAAGGGCGAGTGACGTGTTACGCGCCCTTATATAGGTCCATTGGGCACTGCTGTGGCCATGGACAACAACTCTCAGGTCCCCACAATAGTGATGCACAAAGGGTAGGGAAGTCTTAGTGGTGGCTAGTAAAATGCATATTTTTGTTGTAATTTCTTTGACTTTTAGTTTTATTTTTCAAGGGGTATCCAAACGTATTTCACTCTCCAGCATAGTTACAGAACATGTGAAAATTGTATGTTAATAATTTCTCTCCACGTTTCCTTTGCCCACAGTTTCTTATTTACTGATCATTTCGTTTGTACCCTCAAAGAATAAATAAATACTTAAATAGTCAATGAGAAAACAGATCGTTTCAACCGACGACAAACTGAGCTGAAATAACAAAGAGCGTGCTTTATTTAATAAGGAAAAAACACTTTATTTACAATTTAAAATTAATCAGAGTCTATAAAATAATATTGGATGAAAAAAAATCTTTGTTTTTATTAGAAGCGTAAAAAATATTTTTAAAATTTAAATTCCTGCAAAAACTGTTCATCGCATTGGCCACTCCTTAAATATGTCACGATTCGGTTAAATTTTGAAAATTGTTTGTGACCGTTCAAATTAAAATAGAACATCGTCGAAAATCTTGACGTCACAATTGTCAATATCAAACATGTCGCGTTTTTGCCGACACATATTTTTTAACAATTTCATTAAAGACTTGTGAATGAAAGAATTATTACTCCACAATATCCCATATTTATTTTGAAAACACAATTCATTTTTTTAAATCCTTTTCATACATTTTTATCTGAATTCGTAGTATGTGATATTTGCGCGTTTTATTTTATTTATTTCCTTAAATTAGTTAATATGTATGTGTAAATTAAATAATATTTAAAATTATTTCAATAAAATCAATAAAACAACTTTGTTTTTAACCACTAATTTTTATTTTTCACCGACCGGTTTCAAAGCAAACAAGCTTCTTTGTCAAGGTTTATGTAACTAATGAATTGATTCCTTTTTATTTTATTTCTATCATGTTCACTAAAAATTACACGTGGACTCAATAAATCAAGTGGTTTTTTCTTACACGGGTGGTAATTTGATATCATTATTTTCGAAGTAAGCCAGGAGAGGACTAAAAGAAATATTGTTTTTTTGGTTATTAATTATAGAAAAAAGAAAACAGCGGAAAGAGGAAGAAGGAAAGGAGGAGAGATTAAAGAAGAGAAAGAAGACCTTTCTTCAGACGTGATTTAAACAGAGATAATGTAGTAACATCATTGATGGTGGATGGGAGAACATATTCAATAGAAAAAAAAGATTAAAAATTTAAAGATATATAAAAATAGAAATAAACGTATTTGTTTATAAATTACTTTAAATCGAAACTATTACTCAATGGGAAAAAGGAAAAAGGAGGAAAGAGGAAAGAGGAAAAAGGAAAAGAGGAGAGATAAAGGAAGAGAAAGGAGATGTTTCTTCAGACGTGATTTAAACAGAGATAATGTAGTAACATCATTGATGGTGGATGGGAGATGATTCCACAGTTGAGCAGCATGGACACTATATGAGTCAGATAAGAAAGAGGAATTGTGGATGGGTATTAAGAGAGTGCCTTGAGAATCAGAACGAAGAGGTAAACCATGAACTAATAAGCGTTGACATTTTTCAGTTAAGTCTATGAAGTACATTGAACAGAAGTGAGAGTATAACTACTATCAATATATAACAACTATCCCTCAGCTTACCGGCGTCAAATTACGAAGAAAGTTGTGAGCCACGGTATCAGCAAACAAATGCGTATACTGGAAGAAATCAGTAAAATAATTAAGTTTTGGAATACGTGTCACCATTTATTGCCTTAAGAATATATTTTATTATGATAAAAATTTGGAACAAAAAATGAATAGACTTGATGTAAAATCTTCATGTTCTAAAGCAGACGTTAAAAATGCATCAGAGTTTACCATCTATACGAAAACCTAAAGTACCAAAAAAATAGCTGCCGTTTGTAATAAACAAAAAATTTCTGCCATTTCAATAAATTGGTATTACAAACAAGAATCTTATTATGTGTTTGAACAGTGTAAATGAATTTTAAAGTACCGTAAGATTTTTCTAGTCCTGTGTGTGTTTTCTGGAAATGGAGAAATTCCGTTTTGTGATCGACACTATTTCCAGGTAATTTTTCCAGTTTTTTTGTATAAAAGTGGTTCGGCTGTTTTTAGAAAAACATAGGATTGACTTTACTACACCCAATAACACCAGTATCTCATTTTTTTCAAAATTGTTGACTGATTGCTTTCAACATAACGATGTTGTTGTTTTTTTCGATTTTTTAGCTTGACGCATTCTTGTAAAACACCATTCATATACTCATTCAATATCAAATAATGTAACCCATTTGGATTATGCAGATTTTATTACAAAATGTCTAAAATCGTTTCGAGAGAATGTTGTTAATCTACATTGTTACTTGTTACTTTAGCCAGCGATCATATTGAAAGTTTAATTATACGATATGCGTGTTATGGCCTGGTGGTAGATATAAAAACTGTGGTTTTAGATCATAACAATGAAATTTATGTCAACAAATCATTTTTCAAGAACAAAACGATTTTTCATTGTTGAGATTATCAAAAAAGAAATAAAATAAATCATAATTTATTACTTTTGAATTGCATACCATTGCACTACTTATAATTTCTGAACAATATACTTGTACTTTATTTTTGTATATTATTACTTTTTTTCCGCCTCACTTTGCACTCTAAGCAAATATGTTCAATTTGTTAAATAAATCAATAAATACATATCGCACCTCTGGGAGAACAATGACGCAAATGCAATTTTATTGTCAACAGAGATAAGTATTGTCAAAAATCCTTAAAGGTGTTTACTACTAGTAAAACAATAATGAAATTGATATTTTCATTTATTTTTGGCGTGGAGCGTTAGTATCGTAATGATATTGGTATGAAATTAAATATAATATATAGGCTGAAGAAATATTCCCAATAAATTGACTGTATATTTGTAGAACTGGATTCCATAATGCCTGTCTAATGTATTATCTTGTCTTTGCTTTTCTTTGTTGTATTCCTTCTATTATTTGTTACTCTATTATTAGAGAACAAACATGACATAAATATCAATATTTCTCTCGGAACTGGCTATATTAAAAAGAACAATGTAACTAAATACTTGAGACTATTTATTAACTCTAAACTTTCATGGAGCTACCAATTTGAGCATGTAAAATCAAAAATAGCACCCGTAACTGACATATTGTATAGACTTCGAGGCTTGCTTCCTCATTCCGTTTTGTTTGCCGTCTACTACGCTTTGATTCATTCCCACCTATCTTATTTACCATGCATATGGGGTTTTGTTAGCAAAAATCAGATCTCGGAAATACAAGTTCTTCAGAACAGAGCTCTTAGAAACATTCTTGGACTTACATGTCAAGGATAATAAATATAATTACCATTCACCATCTTTGAAAAAGTTTAAAAGTTTTGTTCTCTAGGCACAATACCCTACACTAAATATATCAGATACGTGGGAATAACTATTGCTGAATTAACCGTTTTCGTTATATATTTGGTTTAAATTGAACATTGTCAATTCACGTGTTATTGAAGCTACAACGTCTGATTGGTCAGCGGCTCACCTGCATTTGCAGAGTGCCGATATCGGTATATATACGTCGGTCGCGAACGTCATTTTTTTCTAACTTCAAAAATCAAAACGACGCAATTGTCATTCAACATAAACATTCTTTCAAAAAAATTTTCGTAAATCCAAAGAAAAACTTCGTACTAGAAGCGATTTTTTTAGAAAATATTCAGGATTTGGTGATGAAACCGGCTTTCACATCAAAAATACAGATTACTGAAATAAAAAAGAAACACCTGCAACTAGTGGTAACTAGCAAAATACCCTTATTTCAGCATAGTTTTTAATAACATCATCATTATTATCATTCCTTTTTCTCACCTAATGGTTCATAGGGCACTGCTTTGGTACACCAATTGCAGCGTATCTTGATTATTTGTTGTTGCAAGAGGGCAAGGTAATCAGTCTTACGCGTCATGTACCAGTCCAGGGACTATGATTTTTTTTTGTGTAAAAACTCCTTTTTAAATTAATATTTTATGCCAATCATGTCGGGAACCAAACTCGAGACCTTTTGTACAGCAGGCAAATACGCTGACCTTTACACCAACACCCTTTTTTATTCTTTCATGATTTCAATTAAAATTACACGTAGAAAACAACCTACTTTTACTTCCTTACAAATTTCTTACAATGTTTTAGTGAAATTGTAGCAAAACATCGACATAATTTAGCGACGTAATTCATTTTAAAGGGCTTAAAATGGGCAATTTAAAACTGAAAAAACAAACAACTTAATATTTTCGTGGCTAAAAATATAATTAATCACATGCGCAAAGGTAATTGTTATAACAGTTACAATTAAGGCCATGACTCAAGTTCAAAATATTTTTGAATTTTTTAATGAATTTTCTGGAAAATGTTATTATTCGCACATGCGTCATTATTCTTCCAGAAGTACAATATGTATGCACTAGTATGCCTAGGCAAATTCTACGGCTCTACAGCAAGGCATAGAGCGGCGTTTCTATACAAGCACATTTGAGACATTATTATTGTAATACGATATCTTACTAGATTTGCTCATTAATATGTAAACTGTCCCAGATTACCGTATCCTCTGTTTAATGAACATTAAATACTACACAATATTAAGTAGTTTTACCACTAAGAGGATAATAAAATAATTACGAGTGCTTGTGCATGTTGTTAAATTATTTACGATAATTATTTAATGGGCACAAAGGACAAAATGTATAATGGACGGATATGGAACACATTTCAATTAAGTTTTAATGAGCTCGCTGTAATAAATACTCATAATCTAACAACACGAGTGATGCGAATTTCGACGGTCATTTAAATTAAACATACAGTAGACGCTCTCTTAACCGATGCCACTTTAACCGTCCCCGTCGATTCAACACAAAAAGCAGCAGAAAATAACAGAATTTTCAAATCCATTGTAGGCCTACTTAAAAAAAATTGAGTGATGTGTGGGTTTTTCCTGTACATATTTTTTACAGTTTGTGAAGTGTTTATTTTTAATGTGTGAGTTTCAAATACAGAATAAAAGTTCTGTTTTCTTGCGAAAGTGTTTTTATAAATGTGTTTTTCACTACCTTCTCTTTAACCGGATTTTTCGTTATCCAGCCCTGGGTCGCTCCCGTCAAGGCCGGTTAAGAGAGCGTCTACTGTATTGTATATATATATGTCGCTGCCAAATAGTTAAATCAAACACTCAATTGGACAGCTAGGCTATTCATTAAATGCCGGCATTCAATAGAATTACAAACATACGCTTCGCCAAAATGTTTAAAGCAACGTTTAACGAAAGGGCTGAATGTAGCTTTTTATCTTTAAATTTAATTCAACAGTAACAATTGTTTTATTTTTTATTTTTCTTTTTATTATGTAAATTTAAGTAAGATTAATTTAAGTCTAAGCTATCCTAACCTAACCCGGCAGTTTTTGGCAGAGCCATTTCTAAAGGGTTTGCTTTTAACCAGCCAATACTTTGAACGTTGAGCTATCTTTATTCATTCAACGAACCGTATTGCCATTCAATTGAATGCTTACATGTTATGAACAACCTGGCCGTCCAATTGAATAGCTGATTTAACGATTCGGTGGCGGCAAATACACGACACGACATATTATTTTATTTGACTGCTGCGATGAAAATTTATCTTATAATAGAAAAACAAATTATAAATTCACTTTCGTTTATTTTACGTGGAAGCATTTGTATTCGTTTTTTTTTCTGTTTAATATTTTCTAGAGCTCATTTTAATAAACTGGTCAGTTAAATAAACACGACTGGTTAATTATTTTTAATAAATTATTGCCAAACTGTTAAAAGCTCGTTTATTTTTATAGTTGCTTAAAGTTCAAAAAACTTTGTTTCCATTTGAATATTTTAAGACAAAATGTTATAACTCTGAAAATAACTTCACAACAAAGTGTTTATCAGTATGTATTTAAAAAAAAATAAAAAAAATAATGATCTGACTAGTTTTGAGAAGCATAAATATTTTGCTACCTACCACGATACGTAGAATTGTGTCATTATTTAACATATCATTTCTGAAACGGTTTCAGTAAAACCCTACAAAAGGATCATTTTGCTCCCCTATGTGTATACAATGATTCCTAAAGATCGTTTTACTCCTATCGGTAAAATGGCCTGGCTGAAAACTCTACTATGGTCCGTTTAGGAACTAAACAGGAACGCAAAAGCCCAGAAGGTAGTACTTCGCGGGCAGGGTCTGTCCCGCTGGCCGCCAATTTCCGATCACTCCTTTAGGGTCTAGTGACATTAGTGACACCTCTTTGGCTAGTTTGAGTGGCGATTTGAAATAGGCAGAATGTTAATTTAATACAGTGTGTCATGGCCACTAAAGCCAATGACAGGTCATAAGCCTTGTAAATGCCTAGACGCACATGTTTCCTTCGCCGATATACTTTCCATCTCTGCTGTAATATATAGCTTGTTGGAATTTTTTGTATTATTGATTTAGATTTTGAATTTTTAATTAAATTTCCTTTCTTTGTTCTAGGCGGCGTGTTTACAAAAGCAGCCAATGAGGTGAGTTTTGTTAAAAAATGTAATTGTATTTTTTTCGACTGACAAACGAAACGAGATGGTTTGGTCATGTAAAACAAACGGACGACGAAAAAATTATAAAACAAGCAAATATGGCGAAAATAAACGGTAACTTGAGACGAAGACGTCCAAGGAAGGCGTGGCATAATCAGATAAATGAAAATCTGGTCATTTCAAAAGCAGACAAAACCAAGGGGCATGTATGACAAGATGTATGAATGTGTAAGAAGCTAGGAATATATGCCAGGATAGACGTGTGTGGCAGTCCATTCTCTCTGCTCACTCCTACGAGGAAATGGCGTGATGGTCGTAGTAGTAAAACAAGTTTTTAAAAATAAGAAATTTTCCATTACACCAAAATATAGTAATCATTGGAATATTCTGAATTCTATTGGATTTAACTGAAATTGAAGTCAATAAATGGTGCAATTAGCTTTTATTATTAATTATTAAAAATTTAGCAAAACTTTAAAATATTTTAATTTCCACGAGGGTAAATAATTCATTACCTTAAATATAACAATTGTTGCAACAGAGAGGGAAAATATTTTTGAGAAGGGAATATGAAAGTCTAGGCATTTTCACGGCTTCCGACCTATCTATGGCTAGTTTAAGTAGCCACTTTACACACTATGTAACATTCACCGTTCTGCCCATGCTTAAGTATCCATATTTCCTCAACTCTTCTATCTGTTGACTCTAAACTGTACTCATTTGAACACCTGAAATCGTTTTAAGTACCTACCGAGATTCTTCGACGTCCTCTATTGGGTACCAAAGTAGCAACAATTTGTTTATAATTAATTCCATAGCGTTAACTGAGTTATTTAAAATAAATTCTCGTTTACTTGGCAAGTCGGGTAAATTACTCAAGTAAAATATTGAATGTTTGTTGAAGAGTCTAAGCAAAGATCAAGTTCTATTTTGTAATGACAACTTAAGAACTGCAGAAGTATAGAGTACAGACAACCTCCCCTTAGATCAAGGCGGGATAATACAAAGTTAATGTTTAACTAGCCTAACGAGCCAAATATAATTTACTTACAAACACTCACCCCCTGCTGAGATTCGGAGAAGGTTCATCGCATTAATAATACAACAGCTACCCCATCGTATTAGCTATTCCCTTTAGGGGCGAAATAAGTCACACCGTCTTACGATGTACAATTTCGCTCTCCGGAGATTTGTTGACAAATCGGTACATCGAGTTGACTGCACAATGCCGTGTTAACACAGAATAGCAGATTTGTAAACATATCAAAACTCATTATATGACTACCAACAATATATACGAGTATTTCTAGTAACAAATTTCAAAGCCGTAAAAACGCAAAACGAGAAAATAATTCATAATATTTTAAGTATTTTTTTATTTTATTTTATTTGGGAACTCAACAGTTCTAAAAACATATTTATTGTATACAAACAGATAAAGTGTATAAACTCAAAACTAATAACAGATTTCCACAAAGTATACAAAGTTAGTGAAGAAAATATATAACATATTAAATAAATACATTTAAGTTTATACATATAAAAGTATTATTTTTCGTGTACTCGTAAATATCTTTCAATAATCAAAGACTTTTTTTTTTTTAGGAACAGTAAGTTATTTTAAATTAGGCGGGATTAGGACAAGGATGCATGAAGCGAGGATAAGGAGAGGAAGGGAGATGTACATATTTATTACTTTAATGTCTACTTAGTTACATAATACATTTTTAATGTAAATTTCAAATCAGACAGAGTGATTTTTGTGTATTCTATATCTTAAAATTTTGTATTGTACACCGGAAAAGTCCTACGAAAAAAAGAATTTTTAACGTACGATGTTTTACTTATTAGTACATGAAACAGGTAGTACCGTCTACAAATCCTGACTGGCACATGTATTGTTATTAAAATAAGTAGTTCTGAAGAGTCAACTATTCCAGTCATAATTTTGTGAAGCAGTAGTTGGTCCCCACACACTCTGCGGTATTGTAGAGAAGTGATTCTATGGTAGGTGGAGGCAGTGAGTGTTGATGCATAAGAAATACTTCTATTTTAGGTACTTTATAAATTTGTGTTGAATATTTTCTATTCTTGTAATATATATGGTATACTGAATATAAACTTTATTGACTTAAAATAAATATATCTCTTGTGTGGCTATGATGTCATACTAGTCGACATAGAATACAATATTGGATATATATCTCTCTTATTTTTTAAATGATGAACGCTTTTTTTTCGTAATTTTCAAATGAAAATTTTCACACGGATTTGGAAAGCGAAATTTGTATAAAAGTGCTGGATGTTAATACAACAAATATTCATTCTTGAATGAATGTCCGCTTATTCAACAACACATCTGTATAAGAGAGAGCACGAATATAGAACTCATAGCAAGGAAGACAGAGACGCTGCTCTGTGGCCCATGTTCGTGTAAAACTGATTAAGTCGGTTATCAAAAATACCGTCAGAAAGTGAGTAACGTTTTTCTGGTTTTGAATTTAATTTATTATAACCGGGATAAATTACATATTTATTTTTATAAATTTTGTTTTTTTTTTTTTAAAGAAATATTTGCGATTTTATGATTGACTCAAATATTTCATTTTGAGGGCCATGTTCAACGAGTTGTTAATAACTTCCTATAAGAACATGGGAATCAAGTTGGAGTAGAGTGGGATTCGAACCACGGACCTTTGATCTGTGAGTCCGAGACACTAAACACAGGACCACAACCTCATTGAACAAGATATTTTTGTGTTTTTTTTTCGCTTATATCTGAACTCCAGAATATTTTGTATTTTGCTTGTGGTAACGCGATGTAACATCACCGCGCGCAGAGGAATTCTTTACCATGGTCTTTTCAAAAATTTTCCCCACTTCGGCGGGTGTTGTGTAAAACATATTAAGTCTTCAGTCGGTTGATGAAAGTGATGGTGGACGCACGCGCGTGATCAGCGTAATCAGCGTATTTATGAATTAAAATTTATTTTGCTATAACAGGGCTAAATTATTTGTCTATTTGCATAAATTATGGTAAAATAATTATTAAACAGCATTTCTCCATGTTGTTTTTTTTTATGTCTAAACTTTAGAATATTCCGTCTATTACTAGTGGTAAAACGATGTTACGTCACCACGCGCAAAGGGATTATTTATCACAGTCTTTAAATAGTTAATAATAAGTTAAGCAATTTTGTTTTTACAAATTAATATTTGCATATAATTCTAGCTTTTAAAAAATATATATTTACTTACGATTATTACACTGACGAACAAACAGTTTCCTTAATGTTAGTAAATATAGGTATACAATCACTTACCGACTTTTTATGTCTACTGGTTTCGAGATATTTACACGTCTCTTCGTCAGGAAACTCACTACACCAACATGCTAATACTAAAATACACTTTCACTTTCATCACCGTATTATACTAAGTATTAAAAAAAAATTAGATATATATGCAGAGTTTAGGGGAATGTTAACACCACCATGACCAAACATGTACTAAAATTAGGTTAATTAAGCAGCTACAACTGAGTACCTTTATGGGTTTTTGGATAGTTTTAGCTTCTTTAAGAAACAATTAATCAAAAAAAGCAAAATAACAGAAACACGCCCCGCTAGTCAATGATAATTATATATAGTGTGTAAAAAGACCCGATCCAAAATACTGAAAAAGTGTGCAAACGACACACGGCAAAATAACCCAGAAAACTGGCGCAGAAATTCTTAGTAATTTATTAATATAATAGTCTGCTTTATTAAGTCTATCACGTCACTATTATCACCTCTCAAATTCATTATTTTATAGCAATCAAAATGAAAACCATGATGTTTATTATATTTTAAATCATACTGGAATCAAACTCTCTGAGTAATGACTTTTATGTCAGCGATATTCAACCCTGCATGGAAAGTTCTCAGGGTTGATTTTGATTTGCATACAATACCATGCAAATTATAAACATGGTGTCTCTTGCGTATTTCTCTCCGCAAATGTTATGTATTATAATTTGAATGGGGAAAAGTTGGCTTTTCAATATTTTTTAATT
This sequence comes from Micrasema longulum, assembly GCF_059751315.1. Taxonomy (NCBI): domain Eukaryota; kingdom Metazoa; phylum Arthropoda; class Insecta; order Trichoptera; family Brachycentridae; genus Micrasema; species Micrasema longulum. The sequence goes on along the minus strand of NW_028277535.1, from coordinate 1,732,617 downwards.
TTTTTTATTTATTCATATAAAGATGCATATAAAAAAAAAATAACGTATGTATATGAGGTCAAAATTCTCGTGTTGAGTAAGGATACAACATAATTAAAAGTGGACACGTGCGTATTATTAAATCATACTAAAAATAAAAAATATTACAAAAACATAAATTTAATTAACACCTGGACAACACGCTTAATAATAACTATATAAATACAAATCTATGCAATGTCTCGCCGCAGGCTATGAAATACTGAGTAAAAAAAATGTACCTAACTAATTTCGTAGCATAAAAAATATTTTTACGATTAATCATGTCGCGTTTTCGTGAAGGCGTGATTTTAAACTTTTTTTTTATTATCTTAAACAGGTTTTAAAAGGGTTTGATATGCCAGATTTGAAACACATTTATATAAATATTACTAGCCAAAGTATTAAACGATTTTGTAGTCATCGAATTTTGACATGTGAAAATGTGAAAAATATAATAAAACCACTCTCATGTAAAGTTAAATAAAATCACATGCGTCCTTATTGTACGATCAAGAAGAAATAAACGTAGTTATGCAGAAAGCAGCTGGCCATATAAAAATGAAACTGAGATAATAGCACTTTTGTGAAATTAGTGAATTATCAAATCCAAACAACAGTTGGGATGTTTTTGACTTTAACAAATGATAAACAATGAATAAATAAGTTTTTTTTTATATTACAAACCAGAATCTTATTATGTATTTGACCAGTTTTAATGATTTTTAAAAAATATAAGATTTTTCTAGAGATGTGGGTGTTTTCTGAAAATTGAAAAATGCTTTTTTTGTGATCGACGTGATTAATACTGTTTTTTTGTACAAAACTGGTCTTGCTGTTTTAAGCAGAACATAGAATTGACCTTCCTGCATCCGATAACATCAATATCGCATTTTTTCAAAATTGTGGACTGGCTGCTTTCTGCATAAGTACGTTCAAATGTAACAAAAATGATCAAGATAGGCTGCAATCGGAGCACCGTGCAATTACATTGGCATCACTGGGCACTTATAGAGAAATATTTTAGAAGTATTGACTTATCTACATATTTTAAATCAACGTTTTTATTTTTTAACTTACAGTAAGTTTGTACCTAGTTCCAGCAAGAAGAGACTACTTACTAACGTGCTGAGCAATGTCAATATTGAGTTTGAGCGCATGTTAGTTTGCTTCCTAAGTCCTCACTTCTACTGGTAGGAACACTAAGTGTGATAAGCTTTTACTTGCGACTACGTTAATATATTTATTTATTCATTCAAAATTACACTAGTATAAATATTAATTAACTTATTAATGTACTAAATCAATAGCATACACCACTGTGGAAAAATTTTATTGACTGTTTACACAATTTTTGTTTATATATATTGTTATTTTCCGTATTCAACATATATGAATATTGTTGTTTTTTTCCCAAATAAAAATAAATAAATAATTTTCATGTACACAATAACAAATAAACTGTGATATTCTTTAATATCTCAAAGCGCAAAACTTTTAAATATGTATGTACCTTACAATATAGCATACTTTTTAAAAATTCAATAATTCAAATTTTTATTTTTTAAGAAATTCTCTTTTTTTTTAAATTTTTGAGCTTTTTCATAGTTTTTCAATACGATTACTTCAGTTCAATAATGATAATGATGATTGTGTTTTCAATGTGCATTCTCACATGTAGAAAAAGGTGTGTTGTTGAGTATCCTCGGCACGGGTTAATCTAGTGAGGTAACGCTATTTTTTTTATGGTTTATATTATTTATATTATAATGCATAATAACAAATAATTTTATAAGCCAAAGTCTGACGCATTTCGTAAGAATAACGATGTTATAGTGTAACACTGGTGTCGCGGTCGAGCTTCTTCCAAAATGTCTTCTTCTTTTGTTACATTTAAGATATGGTAAATATCATGTTAACCTCAACAATAGACAGATATTATCCTTGGCTCTACCTGGCCGAGCTTTTCTAAGGTATTCTTGGCTACAACAGTTTAGAGACTAGAAGGAATGTGTATTTGATTACACATTTTTATCGATTGTTGCGTGGTATGGTCGATAATTCTGAGATTATTATGAGCATCGGTTTGTATGTTTCTGATAATTACCGTCAGCATAGATTGTTTCATATTCCGATATACAGGACCAACCTGCCTATAGTTTTGCCTGTTTTGCCTATCGTTATGCTGAACAACATCGCTCTGGATATTGATCTGTTCCATGTATTCGAAGGGGTTTTCCGGAGCAGAATTCTTCTACTACTTTGACATGAGTCTCTTTCATGTATTTTTTTCTTTTTTATAATATGTACGTATTGAATAAATGTTTGTTGTGTATATTTTATATTTAAATAAATAAATTTAATTGAATTAAATTAAATTGAAAAAACAGATAGAGAATCAAAATTCATATTCAATCATCCATTTAAGAAAAGATATAATATACATGATATTTACTTAAAATTGTAGCAGTTATTTTTTAGAACATTTAATTTTGTAAGTGAAAATCTTTGATGGAAGTTCTTTTAAATTAATTATATAAATACACTTTAATCCACAAATTTAGAGTATCGAGTGACCGGTTTCGTCGCTTTCGCGACATCTCCGTTTTAATCGTTTAGCAACGAGCAACTTTTCCGTGTATGTGCGCACCGCTAAGGAGCCTTATGGCCTCAGATGAAGTGTGCGACATGTAGCGGGCAAGCTGTCTATCCATATGTTTTACCCATTGCCTATTTAGTCTCGTCACACAATTTATGAACCACTTTGATTCTCCATATAATATCTTCGTTTCTTATAATGTCTCAAAGACTTACACCAAGCATCTACCGTTCCATGTGCCACAGTGTGAATTTTAATTTTTGGACACTCTTTACTGCCAGGGTTGTCGTCTCTAGCCCATAAGTTAGCATCGGAATATTTGTTCCAACATCTATACCTTCATAAAAAGGTCACGTTTCTCTGTCAACTACCTATCAATCACCCACATATTTAAGAATGATCATTCGCGTTGTAAACCTAATTTATTACTCACTCTTAAGTGTCATCCTTAACCTTTTCGTAACAAAACCGTATGTGAGTAACGTGTATTATGTCATTTTCCCGATATATCCCATTTACGATTATGCTTTCCCGGAAACAGTCATAAAATTGTAACGGCGCAGATCAATTATGATAAGTTTATTTTATATACGACATTTTCATAAAATATTTCAGCTTCATACAAAGTAACACCGGCAAATACCAATAATAAATGATCAAATTCTCGCCTGTAGCGATATATTGTGATGTGTTGTCTTACATAATAATGTGATAGCTTCCATCGTTGATATTTCCCAGCATATTTTATCAACGTTTTATTTTTTATCCTTAAGATGCAATACTTAAATTTTATTTTATAAAAAACCACTAAAAACACACCTACAAAACTTGTCAAAAAATGAGTATTTTAGAAAAGATGTCAATGAGAACGAACCGATTACCGATCTCAATTATATGTCTTTCTGCAAAAAGCACCACTTGCTTAGTTAAGAAGATCGCCGTCTACTATTAGACATGGGGGTGCTTCATGACATACTTAGTGGACGCCTTGATAGTCCGGCTCTTATGTCGGAGATATCATTAAATGTCCCTGGCTACCGCACCCGTCACACGTCGAGCTCTCTATTTCATGTGCCAGCAGTTCGTACGAACTATGCCCCGAACTCTCCACTTATACGTTTTGCTGGTGAATATAATTTGAACTTTCCTTTATTGATCCATTTGATTGTAAAAAATAACATTTGAAATGCGCGTCTTAAAACATACTTTTTTGTGCTATACTTAGTTTCAATAATAAAGTCTTGTTTTATCTTATTTTATTTTATTTTATATCTAATTTTTAATATTATATTTATATATATATATTTTCGACACTTGACACTTGTGCAATATTTACACACATGTCCACTCTCATTCCAATATAACACCCACTTACCCACCCTCTCACTCACTTATACTCACACAAACACACTAGTTTGTATTGTACGTGTATTTAATGTATTCCTGTGGATATCTGTCATTGGTTTTATTCTCTGTATATTTTATTTGTTGTATTTTTGTTACATGTATTACTGTCCCCAATAATAAAAAAATATATCAATTTAAGTCAATTAGTAAACTCATTTCATTTCATTTCATTTCATTTATTTATTCAGATATTTAGAACATTACAGAAAAAGACCCAATTCATTCTAAATACAATAATAAATCACAAATTACAGTAGATAATTATGTTATTAAAATAATATAACAAAATGTAAAAAGAAAAATTAAATGTTAGAAAGTGCTTTCCTAAGGGAAGGCCCACTGTCGTGAAATATGTCGACATCCGAGGCGATGCGATTAAGTAGCAAGATTGCCCTACCAACCGGCATAACCATTGGCAGGTTGGTTCTGCATCGCGGTAGGTAAAACAATCGATGCTGTCTTTGTCGAAGATAGTTATCAGGTACGAACAGACCTACATCCATCAGAATTTCTGAGTTATGTATGCGACCACCGATAACCTGGAAAAAGTGAACACCCAAATGAACGTCCCTCCTCCTCCATAATGACTGATAGCCTAGCATTCCCAGTAAAAAGTCAGTTGGGAAGAGCCAAGGATAATATCCACACTCTTTAAGGTACAGATAGCGCAGAAATTTTTTCTGCACTCTCTCCACCATCAAAGAGTATCGAGTCTCATGTGGCGACCAAATAATGGAACTAAACTCCAAACGACTTCTTACCAAGGAATTATACAATGTCCTCAAAATCTGAGTGTTAGAAAAGATCTTGGCATTTCTAAGAACAAAACCAAGCATTTAAAGGGAGTCATTACATAGATTAACTATATGAAGATTAAAAGATAACTGAGCATCAAACAACACCCCGAGATCTCTGGACGTTGAAACCCTTTCAAGTCTTACTCCGTCCATGAGATAACGATAGTATATTGTTTTGGATGCTCTTGTGTATGCCATTACAAAACATTTGGAAACATTGAAGAACAATTTGTTTTGTTTGCTCCATTGAATTATATTTTGAATGTCACACTGAAGTTTAATACAATCAGAAGAAGTCAGTATTTCACAAAAAATTTTTAGGTCGTCAGCAAATAAGAGAAAATTACAAAATTTTATGACTTTACCAATATCATTTATAAAGATTAAAAATAACAATGGTCCCAAATTAGATCCTTGAGGAACCCCTGAAGAGGTATTAAATGTTTCAGATTGATACAGTCCATATGACACATATTGCTTACGATCTGTAAGATAATTTGTGAATAGCTTCAGAAGAATGTCGCTAAAGCCAATCCTCTGAAGTTTCAGAAGCAAAAGTTGGTGATCTACCTTATCAAACGCTTTGGAAAAATCGTTGTACGAACAGTCTACTTGAGCACCTTTGTCGAGTGACTTAGTGACAAAATTCGTAAACACCATCAAATTTGTATTGGTTGAACGCCCAGGCCGAAATCCATGTTGTTCGTTTGATATGAATGGTTCTAATTGGGGATAGACAAAATGATATATCAACCATTCAAATGCCTTTGCAGGAGCAGATAAAATTGCCACCGGCCTATAGTTTTCGATACATGTTTTATTCCCTTTTTTAAACACTGGAGAAATTTTGGAGATCTTCCATAACTCCGGAAAGACACCTGTTTTTAAGGACAGATTGAAAATAACAGTTAGTGGTTTTTTGAAAATGTGTACACAACTCTTCAGCACAGCGGTTGGAACAAAATCGGGACCAAGTGAACAAGTGTTCTTTAAAGAACTAATAGATTTGAAGACATCAGTTTCGCTGAAATAATCTATTGAAATATTTTGCGAGCCTTGAGACGAACTTTGTTTATTTAGATGCACCTCTTTATTCGGAGTAGAACAGTAAACAGATTTAAAATTACTAGCAAAAGCATTCACAATATCCACATTTCGAACGTCTTGACATTTCCAGGTCATGGAGTCCATGATCCCTCCATCCCGGCGCTTAGAGCCAATATATCTCCAAAAGTCACTGGGATTTCGCAAGATATTTGATTCGATATCGGAAATATAAAAGTCAAAGGCTGCATTTCTTTTCTGTTTTACCTCGGTTCGAAGATTACTAAAAAGAGAGTAGTAGTATGGATCACCAGAAGACTTCCACTTTTTGTGGTATCCGTGTTTTTTTCTGATGTCACTGATAATATCACGAGAGAACCACCTCGGATATCTCCTGTTACTCACAGCCGGGTGTTTCCTCGGAAAGCACATATCTAAACAATTGTAAACAGTGTTATAAAAATAATGAACAGCCTCATTAACATCAGTTAAATCTATTATGCCGTCCCAATCAGCATTAAAAAAGGAGTCGTAAAGGGAGCGGAAATCACCTTTAGTAAAATCCCATCCCCTTTCCGATGTTATATGCGTTATGGGAACGGCGGTGCGTATGTTGATAAAAAAAAACTTTCAGTAGGGTAGACTTGGTACATTTATTCCAGGGTACGGTTGTGGCAGTCATATTAGCAAAACTATAAGGCATAGCCGGAAGAGTGCAAACGTAGTGAAGAACGGCGTGCCCGTCTGAACGTTTTCCGAAATATTGCGTCAACCATCGCGCGACACTAACGTCTGCAGAGCCCTACATGATTTTTTTGCATTAAAAAGTTAGTATTTTTATTCGATTTAGTTCATGTGTACAGATAGAGTGTACGGTTGTAGTGTGGTCAGTTGTGACATTTTTTTTTTCTAATTTGCTCGAGTTAACCATTGTATTTGAGGACAAAATTTTAGTATTTGTACGTAGACAAATGTACACTTTAATATATAAAACTCCTTCCTTTCAGCTAATTGGCATACAAACAAAATTATGGGCGATCAAATTAAAATTGTTACAACCGTACCCGGTCTACCCTACCCAAACCTGGATTGATTCTTGTGATATTCTTTGTTGTAAGAAATTGGTTATACCATTGTTGGAATGGACTGCATAAGTCCGTCAACAAATAAATAATTGAATCGTTTCAGCCAAATACTAAATAACCTCTGAATATTATTTAATTGATTTTAATAAACTAATTTTTATGTGCTCTAATTATAACAATGAATATATTTAAATTAAATTTATAAGTTGTTTTACGCATTTTTCGAATATTTGTAATTATTTTTATAACTGTACCTTGTCCAGTTGTTTTAAATCAACATTTTTTGTACATTTGTTACTAGAGTAAGCACGCACAATTGAATATTTAGAAACAAAACTTTTTGTTACTCGCACGTAAGCAGAGTTTATTAAAAAAATAGTTTAATGTACTTAATTGAATCCTTTATTGGGTAATTTAAAATATGAATCAAATTACGTCTCAAATTGCTACCCGGCAATATGACGCTTTATATTATTTTGATACTTACAAAACGATATTGAAATCGGGTTGTGGTCCCATGGCTAGTGTCGCGGGCTAACGGATTAAATATTTTAAACCCAGCTCTCCCACAATTTGTTTTCCGTTTTCTTATTTTTTACAGTTAAAAACGGTTTCCAAATTTATTTTTTAACGGTAAATCTTAAGGACGCAAATACTTTAGTTTTAAAAAAATCTCGAATAAAAAAGATTTTTCAATATTATTTACAAAAAAAAAACGATAAATTTCCTATTATTTAAAGAGATTGAGTTAGTCCACATATAAGTAAAAATCATTTCTTTCAATCCATTAGTATCCTGATAATGAGGCGGGTTAGTACGTCTCAAAACTGGTAGATATAGAAAAGTTGGCAAGTGGTTACGTACAAACTTTAACTTACATTAAATTATTCATATTATTAATATTTAAGAAAAATATATTGAAGAAAATACATACATGTAAAGAAAATCTAAAAGGAAAAATAATGATACACACTAAGCCGCGAAACCGGTTTGTCAAATTTAAATCAATTACATAAAAATATAAAAAAAATTGGCTGTATAACATAGACTGTAAGTAAACTGAAAACCTTCCACAACTCTCCTTTCATTCGTTGATTCATATGAATTAGTGACGTCGTTCAAAGTTGTTGGTTTTTATATTATTTTTTTGTATATATTTTTTTACATTTTCAAGAGGCTTTGCCGTATAATATAAGGTTGTTATTTTTACCACGCGTAGGAAAACATTTTTTGTAGCCAATTTCCCGTAGAGCCAAAGTTTCTTATTTTTAAATAAAAGACATTAAAAAAAATCTTAATGACGTACTCACCAGATATACTTATATTCCTTTATTCTTTTTTATTTAAGAAAGCAGTTTTGATAAATAATGTCTGGAAACAAGAAAATATATTTCCAAACCTAAATTTTATTTTTAAAAGAACGTTTATTTTTACAATATTTATGAAGCTTCCAGCGTCATCGTCTTAAATATTTGAGTTTCATATCATCATTTTCCTGAAACTTTTATAAAATAATGTGTACGAAACTCGTTTAGATGGATCAAGACCTGTGTAAATGACTTTGACAGAGTCAGCCATATAATTTGTTTATTTAAACCAAATCATATTTGTTTGATTTAAATTATTTATTGACAATTCTTGATAGAATTCCATTGGAATGATGTCATAACTAATATTTACATATAAGTTATTACACCGCCAACACATGTTTCAATAATTTATCCCACTCTGTTCCATTGAAATATTGCATCTTGTATCTCGTTCGACTTATTTTTATTAAATGTACCTACACTTAAGATAATATTTAGTTTCATATAAATTATCCGAATATAATAATCACCAGTCTGAAGATGCCCATTAGAGGGTAAAAGCGCTAATTGGTCAAACAAATAAGTGGAAGTGTCCCAAGTATTTTTAATCAATAACTTAAATGTAAATATAAGTTATTACATCAAATCATATTTGGTTGCTACTGTACTCGTATCACAAGTATTGTAATACCATGAAAAACGTTTAAATTTCATATCAGGATTTCAATAAATTTTTTGTTAAAATTAAATTACCTCATAAGGGCAAAAAACTGTCTTTGACGGGTTTAGTACCCAAGAAATGTATATGTCGCCGCCATCCGCCACTTTACTGAGCGGCTAGGCTGTTCATGAAATGCCGGCATTTAACTGAATGGCTAGGAAGTTCGTTGAATAAAAGTTTAACGGAAGGATTTCCGGGATCTGTTTTTACTATGAGGTTTCCTGCGGCACCGAATTTCAACTGTCTCGCCACCTCTCTGAAGGTATTCCAGGTTGGCGACAACCCACTGGCATGTTGTTAATTACTACGTGTGGTATCCATTATTTTCACGTGGTTGCGTCAGAATCATCGCCTTCTCCTGCCCCATCTCTCGATATCTTCTATGTTGCAAACTTCACGTATGACAGTATTTCTGATTCTGTTCCTCAGCATCTTTCCCAGAATAGAGCGCAATGTCTTCTGCAGTTCAAAGCAGTGAATTTGTTTCAATTGTCTCGGCTCTTGATTCAATTCTGTATGTCATTGTCGGCCAAACACAATTTTTATAGATTCGCACTTTGTTTTCTATGAAGATTTGCATGAGCAAATGCTAATTTTTTCGGACAAAGTATTTAAAATATCCTAATAAAGCCACTACTTTGTTGGTCTGTTCACAGAATGCAAAAGGTTATAATTAGGATTTGTTTTTTCGTACATAAATTTGGATAAAATCGGATAAGTTTGTATCATCATCTGATCACACTAAATAAAATAAAAAAACATTAACCAGTTTTCGAAAAATATAATTGAAATGATTTTGCGATTTCTGTAGTTTTTAGGCCCCGACAAACTTTACACTTGATATTAAATGTCAAAACAGCTCGCTTGCGTCTTCCGACTTCTCTGTATTTCACGCTTTTTCAAGGCGGCATGGACGACTTATGGGAGAAAAAGTGACATTATTACACATAGACAAAGAAAAAAATGACCCCTTAACGTCGGGTAATCTGCAATAGAGGGCGTATTTTACCGCCGCAGTTCGCAGTATACTAAAGGGACTAGATTCATTTAAGATTAGACAAAAATTACCGAAGGCTGGTGGAGCATTATCCACAAAAGATTTTCTTTATGAGCTTCGTATATCACTACGTAATTGTGACCGGAAATAAATATACGATGGGGTGTAAAAAGATCTATCGGTAGCTCGAGGGTTCAAATCAAATTTGAAGATCAATTTCACTCATTGATTGTTTTTTTCTCTTTTGACATATAACTGCGTTTATATCCTGGGGCAATGTATTGATAACAGTATTACTTTTCATTACATTTAATAATTGTAAAAGGCAAAGGTCGATGCTTTGTCCTTTCATCAAATTTTATGAAATCACTTTCAAAATAAATCACTTTGAATCGGGTTGTGGTCCCGTAGCTAGAGTGTCTCGGACAAACGGCTCAAAGGTCTGTGGTTCAAATCCAAATCTGCTTCAACTTATTTTTTTTTACAACTCATTGAAAATGGCCCTCAAAATAAAATATTTGGGTAAATCATAAGAACGCAAATATTTATTTAAAAAAAAAAAAACAAAAAAATATTTTTATTTAATCGTGTTATTTTATTTCATCATCATTTGATGTCCCTTTATCGACCTTCACCATTGTAGTTGCACAAAAATATTCAACAATAAGACCAATACGTGTACACATGCATCGATGCGATCGGACTAAACGTACATGTTGGTGTTGGCTTCTAATTGTATGTGTTTTATCAGCACCTATTATTTGTGTATTTGTGCAACTACTATGGTAAAGTAAAAAGTCGAGACTAATATGTAAATGTCCTTATGAAGAAACGAAATACGTCTCGAAACCAATAGACATAGAGACGTTAGTGGTTATAAGAAAAAAAATTAAGATATTTATTTATTTATTTACTTATTTATTTATTGACATACACGGCACGCAGTGCCTTTTACCTTAAAATAATATAAAAATAATATAAACATTCAATATAATGTGAAAAACTTAAAAATTAAAAATAAAAGTATTATTTTACATAAATACTAAATATATTACACGGCAGTTGTGTATAAAAAAACATATTCATATTTAAAAATAATTAATAATGTGTGCAAATAAAATTTTAAAAGGAAAATAATTTATGTATATTTTTCTTAAATGGTACAAAATATACATATATTTTAATACAGTAAAATCATTTTGTATAAAAAAAACAAATTTAATAAAATTAAATAATAAAAATGACAATTAAAGTTATTTAAAAAATAAGTAAACACGTAAATATGGTACACAATAGTACTCATACAAAAGTTATGTTTTTTTAAGGAATTATCTGCTAACTCCTTGATTTTAGAGGCTTGTCAGCAGCTGGGATGGAAAGGATAAGGAAGGAAATTGTGAAAAATTGTGAAAAATACACTTTAACACGGGTCAGAAGAAAAAGAGGTCTCAAGGTCGATTCCCGGCATGGTTGACTAGAAATATTTATTTAAAAATGTGTTTTTAAACTTTAATGCTTTATAGTCCCTGGACTTACTCCTGAAGCGTAAAATTGGTCATTTTACTTTCATGTTACAAAAAAATATCAAGGTAAGCTGTGATTGGTGTACCAATACAGTGCCCTATGCAACATCAGTTGCGGAAAGGGGAAAGAATGATTATGTTGCAACAAATTAACTTATAAATTGTTTATTATAACTTTCATGTACACAATAACAAGTAAACGGTGATATTCTTAAAAATCTCACAGTGTAAAACTATAAGATATATATATGTACCTTTCGATAAAGCAAACTTCTTAATATTTTGACAATATGAATTATTACTTTTAGAAATACATTTTTTTTTTAAAACCACTAAGCTTTTTCATTGTTTATTTATACGACTACTTCAGCTCAACACCGGTTGAATCTAAAATACCGACGCGTCATGCCTTATTCAATATTTTAAATTATATTGTTTATGAATGTTCATAATTAAAATAAAACAAATAAACGAACAATCGCACCATCGCGATCGTCTGTTTAAAAAAGAACTTACTGTTGATGTATTTACTAAATTGATTCATACTACCGACGCCGACGCGCATAAATTTTCGCTCTTCTTATTTTATGACGCCAAAACAATTCGAGGAATCCGGGAAACCGGAAACGGATGTGAGGATCTAGTGTAAAAGCTGTGGAAGTATCTGATGGCAACCTCTATCGGAAGCTGCATCAAAAACATAAGTGGAATAAAACCATCAATCGAACATATTTTATTTATTACATAAGGCATATACGATTGTATATGTTTATGTACAAAAACAGAAATGAAAATTGTTTCAAGATGAAAAGAAAGTTTAGATATTTTTAAAACGTTTAGTAGTGCATAGAGCACTGCTTTGGCACTCTAATTGAAGTGCAACTTGATCATCTATTACATGTAGGAATGGTGATCAGTTTTACGCTTCAGGTGCCAGTCTAGAGTCAATGGAATATTGCAGTTAAAAATCACCTTTATTACCAATATTTATTGTTGATCTTGTCCGAAATCTAACCTGAAACTTCAAGCATGGTCGGAAAACGCACCAACTGGAGGTGAACTTGTCTGCACTTGACTACTTTTTTTGGATTTTTTACTGATATTGTAATTCGAGCCAAAAAACTCGTTCTGGATCTATTTCACATTTAGAACTGTATTTTTTGTCCGCCAGGACATGGACCTAATGGTATTCAGTACTTGTCTTTGAAGACGTTTTAACCTATCCGTTTCTTTGATATAACTGCTTTGCAAATAGCACAATTAATTAATACCTTAGTAACTACTGTAAATATTACCACAATTTTTGTAATCTTTAAGTAAACCTTCTCCAAGTCAAAAAAAAAATGTTTTCCCATTAGGATCTCCGAATATGACAAAGTATTAAGTACCCTGAGATTCATATTGTAAAAAATATTTTTTTTGCGAGAAGAAAGAGATGTAATCTAATTACATCACTTAGCATAAAACACGTTTATTTTTAATAAGATGAGATATGTCAGTGATTATCAGTCAATCATTTCCTCACGTCAGATTTCCTAAGATTAACATTGGGTAACCTTTTGTTACTACACAGTGACTCAATGGAGTTTTTTCAAACAGAATGTTTAAGTAGAATCAATAAAAAAACTTTGTTTCTAAACTCTATCTTTTTTCACTGACCGGTTTCAAAACAAACAAGCTCTTTGTCAAGGTTTACGTAAATAAGGAATAATTTCCTTTTTTTAAAGATTTTAAATATTTATATCTATGTCAAGAGTTTTACACCTTTGACCGTCCGGTTTCAAAGCAAATAAGCTTTTTTTTTAAAGGAATAACCCGCTTAGCCTCAACTTTGAGACTTGTCAGCAGGTGAGATAGAGGGGATGAAAGGAGGGATGAAAGGAGGTAATGAAAAATACACTACAATACCCGGACCAATTGAGAAAAAAATCTTGGATATTTTTCTTGCAACTGGCGGGAATCGAACCCGCGACGCCAGTTTCACAGTTGGCCGTCTAACCAACTGCGCCACGGCGCCTGTCACATACATGTATAATATATAAACATAGGAAATAATTCATCAGTTACGTAAACTTTGACGAAGAAGCTTGTTTGCTTTGAAAACCGGTCGGTGGAGAATAAAAAAAATACTGGATAAAAACAAAGTAGTTTTATTTATTTTATTATAATGAATAACCACAAAGTTAGTGCTTCAAATATAAAAATTAAAACGTTTAAGGTTTAGAAGGAAATTTTTACACAGTGAATAATGTGATAACTTAAACCTACCAAATCCAGATGTCTAATAGTTTTAATACCGAGACATTCATATGCTTATTGTTGACCGATAGTAAAAACACAAAATCAAAATTTTAAGAAAGTAGCGCAGGACCCAGGCGATTTCACTATAATGATCGCCAACGTCGGGAGAGGCCTGACAAGGCACCATAAAAATAAATAGAATAAAAAAATCAAAATCACCAATCAAGACAGCTCACCGAAGAGAACTAGTGACATAACGCGCGAAGTAATAAATCAATTATAAAACTTATAAAAAATATGGCGATTAGAACATACATACATACAAATTAGATCAAAATGTCCGTTGTTCTCGTTGTCCGATTTTAAAAAAAAAATATCTATTAAAAGCAAATCAGTGCTTGATTTTAATATTGAGATTTACATAATGACTTTACTATGAAAAATTTTTAGATGTATACAATTTTCCTCATAAAAATCTAAAGCATGATGTTTCATTTAACGTTTTGTTCAAAGGTCCGTATAATTTAAATCGTTAAAGACTCTTAACTACACGTTTATTTTCTTAACCTCTTTATAAGTCATATTATTATCTTCCCCTCTTTTAGAGGTCTTACTTAAATACGTAAAAACAAACCTTTCATAAATATAGCCAAACGTTTTGAAAATTAGTCTCTTCCAAAAGAAAACAATTTCGAGACTTTCATTACTCTAAATGACCCATTTTTCTACGTAATAATCGTTTATTTGGTTCATAAATCAGATTTAATTTCACAAAAAGTCAACAGTTGGGAACTTAAGGTGCTTTGAAAAAACAAATTAAGTATCATTAAAATGGTAAAACTATGGCACGTAAAAAAGTTCGTGCTTTTTTTGCTTCGATTGTTTTTTCCTGTGTATACAACATACTCCATAAATATTTGAAGTCATATAATGTAAATATTCTATGTCGTTTAATATAAAAATTTAAAATCATATACTATAAATATTAAAGGTAATATATAATAAATATTTCTTTGATGGGTGGACATAAGAATATAACTTCAAAAGTGCAACTTTTCGGGAGAGCAAAAAAAAGTTATTATGAACCCAATTATTTAGCCATAAAACATAACATTTTGCAAAATGGGTTATTATTTATAGATAATTTAATTTGAATAAACACTCAGCATTCCACTCCATGATACACCGTCTCTTAAATATACCGATGTCAAAATTGAATTTTTTAAATTGAACCAAACACAATAAAAGCAATTGTTATTAATAATGGTTACAATCCAAATTTAAAAGATAATATTTTAAACAAAAAACAAAATTAAATTATTCAAAATCAATTCCTGTTTTCAAACAACAGGAATTTAAATATAAGTAGATGGTGGAGAAGATTTTTATACATTAACAATTATTCGAATAAAATTTGAAAAGATTTACCGGATGACATAAAACCAGCATCTTACACAACCAATAATAAAGGAAGTATACTAAAAAACACTAAACAATGAACTGATAAATGAGATCGATCGGGCATTTACAAGTTGATGTGCCATGACTTCAAGTCATTTTATATAGGAAAAAACACGTACTTTTAAAACTAGAGTTAAAAAACATATGAGATGTCTTAAAAACTATAATTTTTCTGAGTTTGCTGACCATATCGTAACAAATAGTCACTCATTCAACTTTGAAGATGGCATCGAAATTCTACATACAAACGAAAAAGGATATACACTTGATTATTTTGAAATATTGGAGATTAGAAAGGCTGTCAATAAAAGTTAAAATATTATTTATAATCAAATAAATCTTAGTAATAGTCCTATTTTAAATATATTCCCTATCCTTAAATACACACACAAGCCCCCTCTCTTCTCAAGCCCCGTAGCCACGCCCACTCTACCTTCACTGTGAAAAATTTATAAATGTTATATTAGTTTGTAATTAACCCTGAAGAAGGCATACTATTGCCGAAAGTAGTTGGTTGTCAAATTATAAAAAATATAAATGGTACATAAAAACAAATTGATTTTATTTTATTTTAATTTATTAAAATTCAATTTGTGCAACAATATTCAAGTAATTTATATAAATCACAGAAATAATCCAGAAATACTACTTGAACCATTAAAAATTGGAGAGAAATTAGTCAATTTATACTTCCAAAACTAACTAATACTATTTGTACTCTCAATTAATGATAAAAATAAGTCTGCTTATATTACTGAGACCATCTTGTACTATCTGTGCCATTGTGTGACAACGGAACACAAATTTGCATACTTATTTTATTTAAACCAAAATTTGATAAGCACAAATTATTTATTTATGTTTTGAGTAGTCATAGAAGTGTACTGTTTTCGTATATATATATATATGATGCAGGCATTTAAAAGGAACATTTTTGCATATAAATCACAGAATGAACAAAAATGCAGTTATACTCTTATGTTCGTCCATCAAGATTTGAGGTCGTATAATATAAATATTTAAGGTCATATAGTGTATCCATAAATATTCAGTTCTCCAGTCTCAAAATAAGCCTTCGATACTCCTGACTATCGTCCTTGTCACACATCTAACAGCTTTTTCCATGTCCCACCCGTTTGTACAAACTATGCCCAGAACTCTCCACTTGTGCGCTTCGATAGAGAGTAAAATTGAAACTTTCATTCTATTGACCCATTGGATTGTGATAAAATTACTTTCAAAATGCCAGCTCTAAAATTATAAATTTTTGCTAGTCTTTAGGTCTTTGTTGATATTTCACATTGTTTATGTTTGTTGACACACTCTCTTCTGTTTAATAATTATTCTTAGAATGTCTTAATTTCGCAGTTTTTTAATATTTACAAACACCAACTTATGCACCCTTATTTTTCAAGACAAAATGTATTATTATTCATATATATTTGCATGTATATATGCTGTACTTCTGTTGATATTCCAAATGAATAAAATAATGGAAAAAAAAAACGTTTTTCTTTTTATGGTACAACGTCGTTACACGTTGAATGTTGGCAATCACCATCGCAATAAAAGCAAAAGAATAACAAACACACTCAAATCGGGATTTAAAGAAACCCACTCAGGTTTTAGAGTATCAAATCAAAAACTGTGTGTTACATTTTTTTTTTTAATTTTTATTATATTGAAAAAAAATCTTTGTTGTGTTTAAAAAAAAACATTGTAAAGTATCATTTGAGAAAAATATATCCTTGAGGGGAAATAACATCCTGACTTGAGAGTTTACGACAAAACCTGTTGTGGAAAAATCAACGTGTTACCTTCTGTAACGGTCTATCGGATAAATTACGACCTCTGACAGTCTCTAAAGGTTTTGACTTCTTATACCATAGAAATAACTTTGGCCATTTTATTTTCTTACTCTGTTTATAGTACGTCTTACCGCCCATAAAATGAAGAAAACAATTTGCAATAAAAACCCAGTTAAAAAATAATAAAATGTATTTTACAGCTTCGGACATTAACACAAAAATCATTCACACAGCTTTACTTAGATATTTTATTTTATTTTATTTTATTTGGGAAATCAACAGTTCTACGTACATATTTATAATAAACAAACAGATGTAGTGTATAAACTCAGAACTAATAACAGATTTCTACATAGTATACAAAGTTAGTAAAGAAAATATATTATATATCAAATAAATACATATAATTTATACATATAAAAATGTTATTTTCGTGTACTCAATAATCAAATATTTTTTTAATATTTATTTTAAGAACATTAAGTTACTGTAAATTAGGCGGGATTAGAACAAGAATATTTGAAGAGAGGATAAGGAGGGGAAGGGAGAAGTATATGTAGTATTATAATTTTGTTTATACTGTTGATTTGATTGTATTTTTTTAAATTCAGACTGGGTGAACAAAATGCAGTTTTAGGAACACGGATATCACACCCCGTAGAATTGGTTAGTCATATTTTGGTGTGCATGGGCACAAGTAAGTTGACATAAACTCCTATTTTCTGTTATTAATTCTAACTAGGGAGACTATTAGAGATATATTTAATTATGATTTTAAGAAAGCAACTTAAAGCTGATATGCATAAATTCATTTTTATGAAAGTTGTCAGCGTATTTTATCTTTTCTAAAATAAATCTAGCCTATTTAAAAAAGAGATTTATAACCAGGACATATTGAAATATACATATTTTTCAATTAAAATAAATGCCGCTATGCACTTTTTATATCAACGAAAAAAAAACATTTAATGGTAAAATAAACTATTTGCCGTCTTCGGACGTACGGTAAACAAATTTAGAAAAACCGAAAAGGTACCAACAGAGAAAGTAGTGTTTTGATATCCTTTCTAAAAAAAACATCAAACACAGCTCAATTTTGAGGTGTAGAAAACGCGACAGCGAAACGTTAAATTTGTCGATTTCAGTTGGCCAAAATTATTTAGTCGTGAATTTGTCTTTTTCGCACTGTATCGGAGAGGCATCTGTAAGAGAGTGAAAGAAAGACAATTTTCAAATATATATTCATCGAAATTCTTACCTACCGTGTACTTACTTAATACCTTGTATAATTGAATCACACCGTAATTTACAAATACTAAAATATATAAAATATAAATAAATGGAATATTAAAGGGAGCAAATGGGTTTTTTATTTTTATTTTTTAAATAACAAAAGCAATACCTTTTAGAGGATACATGGCGAGTTTCTGGCGCCTCCAAACAAGAACCAAGTGGCTAAGGGAAGGTAACCCCGACAAAAAAATCCACCAGAGAAGGCAACGGGAAACTGCTCTGGTTATCTTTTCCCAGGAATTTCTATGGCGAGTACATTCAATAAAGAGTTGTCCTGGATGCGGAAGTAGCGCAGGACCCAGACGCTTTCACTGTAGTGATTGCCAACGTCGAGGGGGACCTGACAAGGTACCGCAAGGAGAAAAGGATACATTCTAAAAGAAGAGTTAATTAAAAAATTTAAATGTAAAAACATAACTAACATCAAAAGATACACACCTATATTAAAAAAACTAATTAATCATCATTACATATTTTTTAAATTTCTTAAGTTTTAATGTATGATGTTAAAATATTAATATTTCTTTTTACAAAAAGGCTTTCTCGCGATGTAAACAAACAAATAGATTCGGGTTAACCCAGATTTCTGCATAGATAGGGTAACTTATGTTCAACATATCTAAGTTGGATTGGATTGTGACCACTGTCACCATGTGACGGACCAAACTGACCCCTGAAATAATTTGAATTCACCCCAAATTTGTCAACAGTCCACTGATGGACGGTTCGTCAGTTCTGTAAACACGAATCTAGCCGTTTCCGTTTATATTAGTTCCGCAAAACGGAAGTGGAAAGAGTGATTCATTTACTAACTTACACCCTCGTCATCAAAAAATTAGCGTCATTGCTGACTGAGATTGATTAACGCAAGGCGGTGACAAATATTACGTACCGATATAACACGAAGTCATATTTCACTTTAATTATTCATTTTTAAATAACTTTATTGTACAACGGTTTATTTACGTTAAATTGTTTAAAGTTAACTTATTTTTCTGTTTGAGTGCTACTAAGAGTATATGTAGAAATAACAGCTTTCAAAAAGTCCTGGCTTGGCTATGTACAACGGATGTCTCCTGAGAGCCTTAAGGGCAAAATAGGCAAACAACGTATACTGAGGACGTAATTAATGGCATATAGTAAACTATTAAAATATTTGTCAAAGACATACGCTTTCGCGTATATATTTTATAAATGCATGTGTTAAAAGTTGTAACGATTACTAAAAACAAGCTATTATTTTTATATGTAATGCGTGAACACGTGAGAAAGCATGGCGCAGTTGATTAGGCGGCCAACTGTAAAACTGGCGTCGCGGATTCGATTCCAGCCTTTTGCAAGAAAAAATACAAGAAAGGTTTTTTTCTTAATTGGTCTGGGTGTTGTAGTGTACTTTTCATTACCTCCTTCCATATTCCCTCTATCTCACCTGCTGACAAGCCTCAACATAGAGGCTTAGCGGGTCATTCCTTTTAAAAAAATAAATATTTAAATTTATCATACCTAAACATCGGCGAAAAAAATAGCTTAGATATATTTACAATAAAAAGTTTTAAAAGAATGTTGAATTTTGAAGAAATCTTTAATATTAGGAATAATTGTATGATAATTGTATAAAGCCACGGCAGAAATAACCGTGTGAATTTGTTTTGTAATTTGAGGAGAAACGTGGTCTGACTTTTCTTCTTACAAACGTATTCCCGTATTGTCTACCTGGACTATACACTAAAGCAGTGGTTTCTTTACACATTATATATAATAACCATTAGCATGTTTTTATTTTTGTGTTGTTTAAATTTTTAAATAGTTTACTATAGAAACTAGGACCATCCGAAAACCCTGTTCTATCTGCCGTTTTCGGACGTATGTATGGTGCACAAATATAACTATTTTTGTTACTACGGTATACAAATATTATTATCATTATTAAAGTACCGACACAGAAAATTTAGTTCTCTTGTCTACCAAATGAATCCAGTTTTGGGGTGTGGAAAACGGCACAACGGATAGTCAATTTTGTTGATTTTGGCTAAGCATAATCACTCCAAAAGCATTTTTTGAAGGCATTTACGAGAGAGTGTCAAAAAAACAGTGTTCAAATACCTATCCATCAAAATTCTCAGCCACCGCATTTCCTCCTGTATAGAGGACTTATTTTCATTCATTTCGCAATCCGCGATTTTCGTATATTTTTTGGAATGAAACGAATGAGTCGAATTTAAACGCAATCTTCAAAAAATATATTTGAGATAAACATTACAGCCAAAAGGACATCCCATCGCTTGAGATATTTTTGATACATCTACCAACAAAAAACGTGTTTTTGTGCATTGTACGAAATACCTTACTTATGCTAAAAATATCGAAATTGATCCAAAACACTAGACGGGTATTTTTATATCAACCAACTCTCGATAAAGATCCTGAAAATTGAAACTCAGTTAAAAAAAAGTCCACCTTGAAGTGAACTCACCTCGTCTTGGAGCGTTCGCCGTCAGGTTTGTCCAGGGTTTTGGTTTAATTTCTTACTTAAGGAAAAGTATTCATCCACACGCTAGAAAAATGTTTAGATTTTCGTTATCCCTTATCAATACTGTTTTCCGTCTCTTTTGTAATATTGCACTCCCCCGTCAAGGGTAAAAAAAAACTTTTAATTTTTACTTACCGTATTTTTCGGACCATAAAACGCTTTTTTCAATATGAAAATTCAACCAAACCGTCGTGAATCTTGTGATACGACGCGTTTTATCCTCCAAAACATATTTTATTTAAAAAAATCAATAGATAAATTTTAAGGATGCGTCTGACATACAGAATTTAGAATGTAATACACTGTGCCAAACTGCCATAAATAAAAAGTTTATTGAAATCGCATACGCGTGCATAATGACACTCTAACATGATGTCTATTTACAGTCATGACGTATTTATTAAGTGTTAAAATTAAAAATTTACTGTATTTTAATAATGAAATAAATGTTGATATTTAATAAATCATTTTCATCATTCCCTTTCCGCACTTAATATTGTATATGATACTGCATTGGTACATCAATCGCATCATATCTTGATATTTTTTGTTACAGAAAGGTAAAATTACTAGTCTTTCGCTTCAGATACTAGTCCAGGGACAATGAAATATTCTTAAATATATATAACATGATTTTATTGATCTGTGGTCAAAAATTTGAGAACATCAATTGGTTTTTCTCAGTTTGAAGCATTAAACCTGGTCTAGACGTGAAGTTCCAAATATTATACGATAAACTTTAAATAATATTTCGACAATATATTTTGATAATGGAAGACGTTTTCTAGATAAAGTAATACCACCATAGTTTGTATTTATTTTTAAAACAAATAAAAAGTTGCATCCTTATAATTAACCTTCACATTTCAGTTTTAATGCAATTACATTTTAGTGGTTAAAAGCAGCGTTAGAAAATCGAAAGCGAGATTCGAACCTCAGACCTCCTAATCGGAGTCCGCGACACTCCCCACGGGACCACAAGTCGTCTATTTAATTAATCATTTGGATATTCTCCAAAATATTTTTAAGCTGATTTGAAAAACCATAAAATTAACAATTGTATTATTTTTAATATGTATGAAGAAATTCTAACAACCCTGTTCTTTATTCCACAAGAAATGACGTAGGCAGGAGTCTAGTAGTATTTCCATACCCAACACATATTTATATGTTAAACAAACACTTATCTTACTATAAAATAACCACAAACTCTATTTTGTAGCAAAACAATCGATCAAGTTGAAACGTGGCATAATATGTAAATATGTATTCCTCTGCGTTGTAGAGTTTCTTCTTTAAGATTCCTAAAAAAAATAAAGTCCAAAAAAAATAATATTTTTTAGTGTTTGCTTAATTTGAAACACGGATGGGAATTTAAAAATTAATATTGGAAGAGTGAAACAGATATTTTAATTTATCCATTTTTGTATTGATAACACTTAACATGCGTTTAATAGGGACAAGAGACACAGTTTATAGCCACACAATCAGGAACGACCCTGCCTCTATACTTGGATCATTGTTTCAGTTAGTGTCTGGTTGATTTTCTGTCTTATTTACTTCATCTGTTAAGAATAATACTGAATTATCCGGAACTGATGATTTAAAATATAGCGTACTATTCATTTATTTGTTTAGTTTTGGTTTGTAAATGGTAAAAACTATCAATATATGCATTTATAAAATAAAAGCATAACAAATATATCACCAATCATATTATGTGAACATAAAAAAAAATTGAAATAATCAACAAATGATATTAAGGTTGGAAAATAATACTTGGCTGTCTACAAATATTAGCTTAAATATAACATTGAATTAAAGGAAAAAATGTTAAACAAATATATAAGCACGTACGTATGAAAATCTTTTTTTTTAAATGCACAATATTTCAATTGAAAAATTTAGAAACTAATTAAATAATAAACAATTATAATACAATGTAAAAATGAAATAAAAATTAATAACGATGCAAGAATCCAAAGTATTCAATAGGCTGTAATTTAATTTATAATTGATGTCATTTATATAAAAAATAGTCTTATGATTTACATTTTTTTTTATTTTATAATTTTCATTATAATAACAGTAGAAATAAAATTAAAACGATGAGCGAACGATAAATATTCAAAAATACGAATATTGTATGATTCCAAATTAATGCAAGAAACGTATTACAGATATTAATTTATTTTTTTAGTAAAATACTTTTTACATTTGTGTGGACCATCACTATTTTAATCATTTTCATTCAGGTACTTATTTTGACTGCTTAAAATATTTCAGTGCAAAAACATATTTTTTGTACTTCTTGTCGGCTCATCGATGCTGACGACGCATATTATTCGTTTCAAGATTCACCAGGCCAATTAATAGAAATATATATGTAAATGACTTGTCGGTTAAAAAGACTCACTGGTGATTTTTTTTGTACTGAGAATACAAGCAACGCAGAGGTAAGATGGCTTATATTTTGTTTAAATAAATACTCCCACAAGAGATCGATCTGCAAAAAAACACTACCTAACATCCCGTCTCCTATTAAGATCAGTTTACTTTCATCAGAAACGTGGTCTCCAGACAGTTATATCACAGTGTGATTATTACAAAAGACCCTGGAGACGCAAAGCAGTATAAACTTATGAAAGTATGGCTAAGTAGAGAGTATTTTGGAACAGGCTAAGCCATGTTAAATGGAGACTATCTTTAACACAGAAAACTCCGATTCCATTGTCTTTTTAGTAGTTTTACATAAGTTTCCTGTTATTAAATATGTTTACTTATTTTATGCAATAAATTTATAAAATCAATAAATAGCTGGTTGCGTGCAAGAATTTTTTTATTTAATTGAAAAATTATTTCATTTATATGCTTTTATGAAACTTATAATATGAATATATTTGGATTAATTCTTTTTAAAAACATACACTTCTTGTACATTCAGTAGAAGTTTTAAATAATTTTAAAACAGATGCAAAAAACAAATGAAATAACAAAGTATTTTAAAGAATTAATATAACATGAAAATCATTAAGTTACTGTTTCGTACAATATTTATACTTAAGGTTTCCATCCAGGTTATACCATTTACCATCTTTATAAGAATTTAATAGGGTTGTTCTATAGGAACAATATCCTTCCGTACATGAGGAGACTGGACCGCTGTGCACGTGAAAACCACGAGCCCACTGTGTAATATCGCATGATTGGCCCATTTCACATCACGGATAAAATACAATTCGGTGGATCGTCGTTTATTGTTTTACAATTACTAATATGTTTAATACCTGGTCAACGCAACAACCAGTACACCATGAGACCGACTAATCTCCAGTCCATTATGTGTGTATGTGTTTGTATGTGTGTATATATGAATATTGTATATGTATATATGCGAGTATTAATATGTGTATTCTAGTAACAAAAAAAAAAATCTCTGTTCTTTAAATTAATTTGCAAATTATTTTTTGTATAAAAAATGTAATTGCCTAACTTGGAACGGGGTATGTACCCTTGTTAGCTGGGCAAAGTGAATAAAAATATAAAAATGAAAAAAAGTAAAAATAAAATAAATCGGGTTGTGGTCGTGTCTCGGACTCGGAATCCATCGCTACCTCAACTTCATTCCCATTTTTAATTTGGTTTATCATTATATGTATATTTATGCTAGTTACCTAAGTAGTAGTTTAAAATAATAATACATGTAATTCGAAAAAAAAATAATTACCGTTTAGAGTTATTCAAAATTGTTTTAATTTTTTTATTAAAATGTGTTGCTTTCTTACTTTTTTTTACAGGTTCAAAATATTTATATGACCAAGTCAAAGTATTTTTATAACTGGTAATGTAATTTTTAAACTGTGTATCTTTTTTTTGACTCCTCAATTTGTAAATAACTGTTTAGTAATCATTTGTTTTAAATACTTTATTTTACTTATTCCACTTACATGTATGTGTTTTATTGCAAAAATAAAATATTTTATTTATAATAAAATAAAAATAATAAAACATTTAATGTTAAAAACACTAAGTGCCGTTTATTTCAATAAAATAAACTAAATATTTGGTCAATAACATATAGAAATATTCAATAGTTATAAAATACTATATGTTTTCAAAAGCTTCTTTCAATTTTCATAAACCTCCTAACCTCCAAAAACATCCATTTTAAAATGTCTTTTAATAAATAAAATTATTCCCTGTTGGTGGCAATGTTCTTGTCGTTACACGGTCCAACCTTCCGACCCCATCAATTATATCCCATGATGTAATGCTGAGGGATAGGTTGCGGAACAGTGTCACAGTAAGGGGTGAGAACCTGACGAGGAAAAACATGGGTACACATTTGTAATTCTCACGTCACGTGGTGATGTGTGCAATCATACGAAATCCCTCTATATTTCAACCTCGCGTTATGTGACGTAAAACTCAGCCTTTTTATTTGTCGTACAATTAAACAAAAAAAATACTTGGAATGCGTTTATGTAACTACTTGGAAAAAATCATTTAGTTGAGTTCAGTGTCACATATTCGCGTTAATCTCTTAAAAGACTGTGCTAAATAATCCCTATACGCGGGGTGATGTAATTTCGTGTAACCACAAGCAAAAAACGGAATATTCTAAAGCTCAGACATTAGGAAAAAAAACATGGAGACTTAATGTTTCATAAGTCTTTTTCTAGATTTATTAAAATAAACATATAATTTAGCCCTGTTATAGCAAAAATCAATTTCATAAATTCGCCGCTCATAATTCACGCGCGCATCACACGCATCACTGTCAACAACCGACTGAATTTGTTTCACACAACACCGGCTACGGCGGCTACAGAACAGCGTTTCTGTCTTCCTTGTAACGTGTTCTATCTTCGTGCGCTCTCTAATACAGATGTATCGCTGTATTTGCGGACATAATTTTTCGGGTAGCAAGGTTAAATATTTTTTGAATTAAAATCCAGCATAGATATACAAATTTTACTTTTCAAATCTGGTGAGAAAATGTACATTTGAACATCATTAAAAAAAATAATAGAGTTATAATATCAAGTCTTATATCTTATGTCAACTAGTGTGACATTACAGCCACATAAGAGTTATTCATCAAAATATATAAATATATATACCTTTTAAAAATTATGATATGAAAAAATACGTCATCATGTTTGAATGAACAAATACTAGCGCCGTTCTTAAAATAATGGGAATTACTCTCAGAGTTATAATTATCAAGAGAAACCCTTAAGTTCTTTTGCGTATAACAAAAACGTTTCAAATTTTCGGTATGGTTTTGGTTTAGTTTTTACTTCAACAACAAATGTAAATTGTACGATTTACAAATTACAACAGGGATGAAAAATACCTTAAAGGAGGGAATATAGAAATCAAGACTAGTTAATGACTCCCGGGGGGGGTGAAATCTAGTATTTTGTCCACAAACATTTGGACAAACTCAAATATTGTAAGTATACTGTACGGTTTCATGTACCTACGGCCCGTTGCATTACTGTAATTTGTAGAAAAATATCATAAAAATTAAATGTATGTACAATTTTATTATTAAAGCACAAATAATAATTTCTTTATGTGTGCCCAATTTTATGTTTCAAAATAGAAAAAATAATAATAAAACTTGGTAGTCAGTAATCGAAAAATTATTTTTCTCCGTATGGGCGATTATATTTGGTTATTATCCGAATGAATTAGTGTAGTTGAAGCGCACCCTCTAAATACCTTAAAACCGTTTTAAAGACCAAAGGTTTTACTAATGCTAAAATTTTTTTTTTTTTAAAAACTATTTTTTTTTATTCGATTTCGTCATATACTTTTTCAGAACAATTTGACTCTATTGATTTCGTTGCCCTTTTCACCGTGAGTTTGGCAAATTATATGGAGGGCTTACGTCGGATATTGTCAGTTTTTCTCATGTCCAAATTAGTATAACAAAAACGGTACCTTTTTTTTGCACTTGTATAATTTAGTAACAAAATCCTTTACAATCATTCAATACAAATTAACAACTTCAATTATTGATTCAATAAGATTATTATCGTCATCATTTCAAAAGGAAACTTAACTGTACTGATGCAATTAATACGAATCACTTAGGCTTAATTAATTGGAAATACTAATAATAATAATAATAATCTTAGTTTATTTACAAAATAACAAATACTTTATCTACTACATACACACTTAGGTAATAGATTTTTCTGGATCATGTCTAGTCTGCTTAACTAGGTACAACCTGTTTTAAGCCAGACATTTTTATGCAAAAATAAACAATAACATAACTACCTACTAGTGAATTTACTTAACAGTTATACAATATTAATTTAAACTATTTATTATTTAAGAATGTATTTTTAGTAAATTTTACAATTTTTCTCGACCTAAACCCAGTAACCAATTTTTCACATTTTTAAAAAATTGAATCCAGGTCATGGTTTTTACAATTTTTGGGTAAAATATTATATATTTTGGGGCCCAGAAACCTGAAATTTCTTGCCTGAATTAACTACGAGTTTCGCGTTAAAAATTTTGGTGCTGGGTTAGTACTGATATGTTAATCTAGAAATATAACTTACTACTGGATTTTTTGATTTACTTACCCTTAAGTGTAACCAATAAAAAGAGTCTCTAAAGTGTAACCCTAAGAGACGTCACGAACGCGATAGTGGTGATCATTTTCTGGGACCGAAAGTAATAATATTGTTAGATTACATGCAAAAGACATGTTAGAGAAACATATGGATAAATAAAAAATAAATATGAAAAAGTTTTTTAAAAAAATGGAAAAAAAATCTCCAAATATTACTATTCGTTACTGTCGTCAGGTCCACTACAGTCCACTTCATCGATACATACAGATATGACTTACTTCTCTAGTACTTCTTTAGTATCTCTATCTACCTTGTATGCTCTACCGAATCGTTATCTCCGACGTAGTATGATCTGAGTCAACCAATTAGTGACGCTGAAAGTTAACTTTGTGTTTCTTACTCAATAAAATATTGAAAAAGTTATAATTCATATTGGAAATAGGTTTCTGCGGTAAAAGTCAAACACTTAAAAACGATTAAAATTTTGAATAAGTTTCAATTAAAATATAAAATGTTAGCTTGAACATAATTTTTATACGACATTTGTCAGTTTTTAAGACGATATAGTTAACTTTCTGAATATCTCTATCTACCAATGTATTTCAAAACCGGCTCTGTCGAGATTTCAATACGTGCTCTCAGAAAGACAGAAAAAACATAATTTGATAATTTAGTTTATTTTTTAAAGCGGCAATATCTTAATGGCTAGATTCTGCTATATTTTAATAGAACAACATCTAGCCACACTGTCTCTACATCAAGCCATTTGTTTTTCCAACTGACATTTACGTCAGAATTAAATTCGTTTTCAAAATGATTTTTTTTCTCTTTCCTATCTTAATTAGGCTTTTAAGAAAAAAACGTGCCTACACCAGAACAATAAAAAATGTAAATAAATCGTTATTAAAACAAAAATTAACATGCACAACTATGACGTCATTAAGTAGGTATGTCACTTATGGCGTAGACATGTGAACTGTAGCGTTTACGTCTCTTTGGTACATATTAATTTACTTACCGAAAACATGATGTTAGAGGGCTGGTTGTGTATCTCCGTAGTCGTTTGGAAGAATTTATCATTAGTTATACCATTGTAATCGCGGCCTTAGGAAGCTACACGTTCAACCATTTCTGCAGCATGACAATGCGAGACAACACACGCCACGAAAAGCCAAGAAATTCCAGGTTCTTTTTCCGTTGATATAAAATAAACTGATTTTTCTTTTGTTAAGTAAGGGTGTTAGTGGTGTAACTTATTACTTTGATTGAGATCCTGGCCTGAAAAAATAAAAATGAAAGTCTCTTTATTCGGATGGAAATGAAAAATGTTCGTTATCTACATCTTCTAAACGCACTTTGACTTGAATTGTTCCAGACCTGGACTTATCCAAACTCTGAATGATTAATGACGAAAATATTCGACCAAGTAATTAGCGACGATCGATTGTTTGAATTCGAATATTAATTATAGCAATCCAGCATCCCTTTTCTAACTTGGCACAACCCCGTGACTTAATATTTTTATGTAAACAGTCTTCTAACAAAGTTTTGTCCAAAAAACTTTCAGTTAATTGATGGATTGTTTTGTGTTAAGTATTTTCATGTTGCTATGTATTTTTTAAAAGGCAGATAATGGTTAATTAACGTAATAGTTAAGCTGTTTTACGCGCTCACAAACCTTTGTGCCAGATAAAAGTTTCAGTAAAACTTCTTATTTTAATTATATTTATTGATTAACTAAATACCATTATTTGAAATTTCGTTTGTTTAAGCCAAACGAATTTCATCAAAAATAAACCAATTACAGAAGTAAGAAAAATAAAATCGTAAAACTTTGCGGAAAATTCTGATACTAGGCAACAATATTGATCTTATTAAACACTAGGATGGGCCGATATTCTTTTTTCAGATTTTTGAAATTAAAGGGGTCTAAAAAGTTGCCTTTTGGATTGTTCAAAATGCAAAAAATATCAAAAAAATAATTTGATTCTACTTTTGACCCTTAACTAGAGCTTGTAGTTTTTGAAAAAGTCATTTTTTTGCGCTAATCTGTCTGACATTTTGTAAGTAAAAGCCGTAAAAAAAAGTAAAAAACGTTATTTATTCGCCATGTTGTCGCCAATTTCAACAGGCAGTGTATCAAATAAATATCTCCAAATTTGAATACTTCAATTATACTATGTTGTTTTATATTGTATTCCTTTTATGAACTTATATTTGTATTTTTTATTATTATTTTTCTACATTCTTCTAATTTTAAGATTATTACTATTATTATTATTAAGACTAATGGGAAAAAATTAACTTCTGTTCTTTCTACTGGAATAAATGTAAGATTAGTTTTAGTATATTTTTATTTTCTTATTCCTATTACTTCATTTATATTTTTTGCTACTTTTGTATAAAATATGTGTCTGTTTATTATAAATAAATATATGTAAAGCATGTTTAAGTTTACTACGCGTTTTGATTAATAAATAAATGTAATATATAACCATCAAACAGCAACCTTGTGTATTCTGACAATCTCTAACTGGGGTAGGAACTCCAATCCTCAAACACCTAATTCCTAGTGGTAACTCCGACTCGAATCGAAGAGAAGTAGTGTTGTCACGCGCGGATTTATAAAAAAAAAGAAAAAAATATATTATAATTGAAAATAAAATTACATTTTTTCGCTCCATGCATGTTCTACTTAACACTTTAAGTACCGGCCCAATACACATAGAATTTACCCTGTGCCCGGCCCATTTTTGTGAAATTTCCTGCTCTGTGAAAGATTTCTTAAAAGTGTCATAATTTTAAAAATACTGGATTCAATCAATTGAAACTTCTCACATTTATTTGAAAAAATTCGAAACATTTTTGTTTTAGTGTTTTGACAACATTGGCCTTTATGGAGAGCCACATTCTAATGTTCGCACATATACAGGGTTTCAGTCTTTTTTTGTGCTTTATATCCCGGAGCCGTGTAAACACGTGATTAAATAACCTCGTGTTGTGTCCCGGTCCCGTGTTTTCACGTTATTTACAAGCAGCGAAAAAGTACTAATAAAAGTCACTAGATGTCAATAAAGTGCACTTTTTTAGACATCTGGTAAACCACGTGAAACCACGGGACCGGGACACAACGCGTGGTTATATAATCACGTGTTTGCACGGCTCCGGGATACAAAGTGCTAAAAGCAGATGTAGAAAAAAATAATATTTAAAATGAATTTCTTTTACCCAAATGTGAATATGTTAAAATTATACATTTCCGTGATTTTTTTTGTATTTGTAGGAATAAATGCATGTTGCTGGGGTCATATGCCAGATTTACCTTCCAGACATTGAACCTCCTTCAGGGATCGTGACTGTTCCGAATAAAGTTTATTATCTCGCAAATCTACAAACTGCTATTACAAGCCAAGCATGTTGGCGGTTAACGGGGGAGAAAAGATTGCTGGAAACTCTCACGTAGTAAAAATAAACATTTTATTCCCTAATCTTATTTTCACGAAAAGGATAACATGCAAGTGCAGTATTCATATAAGTTCAATGATCGTTTTTATGATTATATTTTCTAAACAGTTTTTGTGCGCTTGATGAAATTCATTAACTGTTTTTTTTTATTTCACAAAAAAATAAGTATTTGCGTTCTTAAACTCACAATTTGAATATAGGAATCATGTTGGGTTAGAGATGGATGCGAACCACGGACCTTTGATTTGCGAGTTCAAGACACTAACCACTGGACGACAACCCGATTTATTTATTTCCAAATATATTTATTTATTTAGTACAGAAATTGTAAAGTATTTAAATTAAATACATGGTTTTAAGGAACGCAATTTGACGTAGTTATGCAAAAAAAAACAGTCGGTCTAAATTTTTGAAAAGATGCGATATTGGTGTTATCGAGTGCCGTAAGGTCAATTCTGTGCTCTGGAAAACAGCCAGGTCGCTTTCATACAAACAAATGAACCTTAAAAAAAAAGGGTTTACCACAAAAACAGCATTTCTCAATTTGCATAATTTGCAACTAAAATAACTTAAAATTAAACAGCGGAGAGACGATCACTCTCTCTCACTTCTGTTTACTATACTTCATAGTCCTAACGCTCCTACACACCTCCCTGAAAAATTTTAACGCTTTAGTTTGCCTCTTCGTTCTAATTCTAAAAGCACCCTCTTAATACCCATTCATAATTTCGCTTTCTTATCTAACGCATAGTGTCCATATAAATCGACTCGATCATCTACCATACACTATCAAATATGCTACTACAGTATCTCTGTTCAAATCACGTTTGAAGAAATATTTCATTTTTCATCTTCAAAATATAATAATTGCAACAAGCCCGTCAATGTACAATTAGCAGTATGTACAAAATGTCAAATGAATATTTTTTTTTTAAAAGTATATTTCTTTTTTTTCAAATAAGTATTTGCGTTTTTATGATTTACCCAAACATTTAATTTTGAGTGCCATTTTCAACGAGTTGTAAATAACTCACTTTTAGAAAATGGAATCGAGTTGGAGTAGAGTGGGATTCATACCACGGACCTTTGATCCGTGAGTCCGAGACACTAGTCACAGGACCACAACCCGATTTTATTACCCGATATTCTCAAACCACTGATTTTCTCAAATTGAACGGTTTGGGTAGCTAGGAAGAAATTGCCTTAAGGCAATATGTTTGCCCTTACGCGTATGTACGTTAAGTGCATATGTATAGTAGTGTTTAAATAAATTTTAAAAAATTAAAAAATGTTCGTTCATCACGCCGGAAGTTGGCGACTACTTTTCATTTTAAAAAATAAAATATTTAGGTATAGATTCGCTTTAATTTATTTGAGAAAATAAAGTTACTGGGGGCATTGATCTTCCCATCAGTATCTATAACGTAAGATTTTTCCTGTGCTGTGGGTGTTTTTTGCAATTTGAAAATTGCCGTTTTCGTGATCAACACTTTTTTCAGAAGGTGGTTATCACCCTGCTACCAAATTTTTTACTCTTAAAAGACTGTGGTAAATAATATCTTTCCGCGCGGTGATGTCACATCGTGTTATCACTAGTAAAAGACGGAATATTCTTAAGTTCAGACATTCAAAAAAAAAACTTGGAGTCACACTGTTAAATACTTATTTTATTCAAATAAACATATAATTTAGCGCTGTTATGGCAAAATAATTTCGAAATCACAAATACGCCGCTCATATTACGCGCGTGCGTCCCCTATCACCGACATCAACCGAGTGAAGATTGAATATGTTTTAGACAACACCCACCGCAGAACAGCGGCTCTGTTTTCTTTGTTATGACTTCTATCTTCGTTTCTCTTATATGAGGTATCTGTATAGATGTGTTGCTGAATTAGCGGACATTAATTTTTCGCGAAGAAAGGATTAATATTTTTTGTATTAACATTCAACATAGTTAAAAAAAAATTACTTTCCAAATCGGGTTTCAGATTGTACTAAATACGAATTCATCATTTAAAAAAATAAGAGAGATATATTAAGTATTGTGTCTTATGTCAACTAGTGTGACATCACAGCCACACAAGAGTTGACTTCTTCTTTGCAGTCTTAATCCCGGGGATTGGTTTGCAGAAAAGTCCTGGATCTCGTTCTCCATTGGTCTCTATTTTCTGCAGCCCTTCTCAACTCGACATATGAGGCGCAGTTTAAATCTTCGCACACTTGCTCCAAATATTCCCTTTAAGGGCGCTCTCTATAATTTGTCCTCCCTCTATGATGTCGTGCAGGAGACCCTCATGGCGCATCATGTGGCTGATCCATCGCACTTGCCTCTCTGAGATGGTTTTGATTAGGTGTTTACCTTCTTCGATTCTGTTGAGAACCTCGTCATTAGTGATGTGGTCTCTCCAGCAAATTCCTAATATTTTTCTGTCGCACCACACCTCAAAGACCTTTGGTCTTTTTTTATCTCTTTTGGTAAGGCACCATGTCTCACAACCGTACATCAATATGCTGCATACATATGTCTCGGCAAGTTGCTTGCGGAGTTTGAGATTGATATTATTCGACTCAAAAATCTTTGATTTTTTTGTTAAAAGCAAGCTTTGCTTAGTGTATGCGGCAGTCGACTTCTCTTTTTGTTCTTCCATCCCAGGTGATCCTGCTTCCAAGGTACACAAGCTCTTTCACGTTTTACAGAGTTGCTTCTGACATTACTATATTCATTCGTTGCTCATTACGGGCCACAGTCATTACTTTGGTTATGCTCTTGTTTATTTTCATATAATATTTGTTATTTAATACATTTTCCATGGATGTCAGAGCCTCAGTGAGTTTTTCTTCACATTTAGCAATCAGGGTGAGGTCATCGGCCGATCTTATTATGTCTACCTTTTCTCCGTGTACTTTAACACCCTCTCTATGACTCATTTTTCCCTGATTTCATCGGTTGCGCACTGTATACATCCATTAAATAATACTGGAGACATCGAGCATCTCTGTCTGACTCTCTGTTTTATTTTGGCTCCTTTTATGTTATTTCCATATGAAATTACAGCAGTTTTATTATTATTAAGTGCAGATATTATTTCCTGTCTCTGTCTCTGTTAACCATCCGTTTACTACCAATTAAACGTAGGTATGAAGAAAGCAGCCAGTCTACAATTTTAAAAAACTGAGATATTGGTATCATCAGGTGCAGTAAGGACAATTCTACATTCTGCTAAAATCAACCTGGCCGCCTACATACAAAAACAAAAAAAATACATATTGACGTTTTAGAGTATTTCAAAACAATAATTTTCATTGCGTCGAGTAAAATATATTATCTGGTTAAATCACTGTGTTCTGTCGAAAATCAAACCAATCGTTTGAAATCGTCGCGCAGAATTCTTCTTTGACTGTTTCTATTCTATCCGCGGTACATTTTGATTTCGAAATACAGAAAAATGCATCATGATATATATTTTTAAGTAACAGCGATTCTTGTCTTGCATGCACAAAGCGCGGAAGATTTATCAGGGCATTCGCCTAGCAGAGCTATGCATTACTGAAATTTTCACCGGGAGCATTTCCCACCCTTAAGTGTCAAAGTTTACTGAAATTCGTTCCATGAAAGTGCACAAGTGACGTATGATAAGAACTCGTTCATGTTGAATTTACATTTTCTGAAAGGAACTGACGTGCCTTTCTGGGTGGATTTTAAAAAGAACAAAACACATTTTGAAGCGGTAAAATTCTCATTGAAATAATACCAAAAACTTCGTGACATTTTGTTTACTGTAGCAATTAGTAAACCTTGCCATATAATTTTCGATCCTCTTATTTTATAACCTTATAACTAAAAACAGAATTAAAACTTTATTGACTGATAAACAGAGTACTTAGAATGGACATAAACTGTAATAATCATTTACGTACATTGAATTGTATTAAAATTGTACATAAAGACCATAAAGGCCTTCTTTATTTTCACAATTGTTTGGAAATACCCTTACAAAGCGAAACGATTGTCTGATTTCTTGTTTTTATAATTTTGTTTTAAAAAATAAAATGAAACAAATAAAAAGACTGAAGTCATTTAGAAATACCCCTGAATATCTCCA
This sequence comes from Micrasema longulum, assembly GCF_059751315.1. Classification (NCBI taxonomy): domain Eukaryota; kingdom Metazoa; phylum Arthropoda; class Insecta; order Trichoptera; family Brachycentridae; genus Micrasema; species Micrasema longulum. The sequence continues at coordinate 1,697,613 of NW_028277535.1, read as the reverse complement.
ATCGGCGATTCAGATCATCGTACACTTCATTTTATCTTCTATCCTTCAATAATAATATGGCGCACTTTAAATTCGTCTCACGTTTGTTAAGATTATATTATTATGTAGAAGGTAATGCTTTTATTGGTATCTTTAACAAAACATTAAATTTATTATAAAAATAAAAAACGAGTGATACTTTAATCCACAAATTTGGAATATCCAGTGACCAGTTTCATCGTTTTTGCAACATCTTCGAGACTGGTCGAAGATGTCGCGAAAGAAATGAAACCGGTCAGTGGATATTTCAAATTTGTGGATCAAAGTATCATTTTTTATTTATTTATTAAATAAATTACAATGAACTTCCATCAAGAATTTTCACTTACAAAACTTAAGTGTTTTAGATGCATTAAATAATTAAAGGAGAACGGTAACGCAATGAATTAAATCAAACAGTCCCTTATGTTATTCAAGTTTTAAAAAATGTTATAACCTGTTAGTATAATTGACTTTATAAAATGAATAGAAAAAAAAAAAAAAAATGCTATATTGTATTTACATATAATTGATGAACAATATCTTAACATAACATAAAGTATTTTTTATTGTTTGTGGACCATAATAAATAAAATAAATACATTTTTAAAAAGGTTATTTCTTTTTAAGGCTTTTTCTAGGCTTAAAAAAATATATATTACTTGGTATACTTCAATATCAAATGGTATACTTTTATACTTGTCAAGTTGTGACATAAAGTGTAAAAAATAAAATTTAAACCGCTCTAACGTAAATTTGTAAAAAATCACATGCGTCGTTGTTCTACAATCCCGACGCCCGATACTGATCTCAACGAATTGTATAAGTTTTTTAGTGATTCAGATATTATGTTACTTTCTAGAAATGATTATTTTGCAGTTAATTTATACTCCTTCTAACCGATGCTCAGACAGCGTTACAGCGTCCATCACGGATTGTCGTGAAAACCTGAGAACTTTAATCAGTACAGTATTTTTTTCAAACAAGGAGGTTTGGGATAATATATTTGAAAAATTTTGGTTTTAATTAAAAAATTGAGGATAATTTAATGGAATTAAAAACATTATATATATATTTTTAAATTCAACTTCGGGAATGTTTTCGAGAGATTCTGGGCGAAATTAAATACTGTTGGCTTACAATATAACTAAATACTTGTTGTTATTCTAAGAAAAGGATACTACGTAGCTTAGAAATTTCTAGTTTTCCATTTCTATCCCGAAACTTAACTTAATCTTGCATTCCTGGAAGTTATAGTAATGGTCCTTAACCTATGTTCGGGAACGGATGAAGATTAAGCTCTGATAGTTGAGATGGAATCAGAATGATTTTGGCTTTCGTATAAAGGTCCTCCAACTTTGTTGCAAGATTCTTCATGAATACCTAAGTCGCGGGAACCTCATTAGGCATTTAGATCCTTACAGGAAGTTACCTGAACCACAATACCAGAGAATCCTTGACTGCGAATAAAGTAATTACTAAAACAATATTTTAGGAATTACTTGGAAAATAATTAAACTTTAATACAATACTGGAAATGTTCGAACCAACAGAATGACTAAACAAATTTTGGTTTTTACACCTTAAATTAAATTTCTTAGATTGTAATGGCCATTCAGATGTACTATGAGGTTTTGGAGGTTATCTTGCTTATTATTGTTCACACTCTCTTCTGATGCTTTGCATAACATTACATTAAAAACGATGTGGGTATGTATGTAACGTTATGCACATAGAATTTGTATGGTGTCACAGTCATTGCTATTTGTTGTGAATCTGAAATATGTATTGGTTTACAGTCAATTTAAAGGAATTCTAAAAAAAAAGTGCACCACATGCGGCACAGTAATCCCGAAAATCTTATTGAGCTTTTACAGTTTTGTTTGATATTGTTTTTTATTACTTATATTAATTAATTGCGTCTTTTCCTTGTAAGGGTAGGCAGAAAAAATAAAACGCCAAACTTGTATGTATTTACACTCCTCTTACTTTTATGCTTCTTGTCAAATGTTAAAATAGCAAACGCCTTTTGAATAAATGAAAATTTCACACCCCAAGATTAAAATTTCAATACTAAAAAAAAAAACTAATAATATCAACTCATTCATGATTATTTTGGCCGTTTTTTATTATTATTTACTTAAAATAGTACATTCGTTGATGAACTCGTCAAAATGTATATTTGTAAATCTTTGTAAGGCGGACTTAAGAGTATAAATGCAAAAGTGTAACTTTTCCGGAGAGCAAATAAACGCTATTCTGTACCTAAGTATGTATTTAGCTACAGAACTCATATTTTGCGAAACAAGTTATTATTTACAGATTATTCCATCTAAGTTACTACATTTGAGTAATTTGTAATGTAAATATTCTAGATGTACTCCTTGAATATTTGTATGAAATATTACATTACGCTTTAAATACAATATACATTCAAGAAATTCAAGAACTATATACAATCTAGGACTGACAAAAAAATAACAGTTTTGTGTAAACAGCAATATGGTTCTACGGTTCATGTTTTAATGACTTAGAACATGTACAAAATTATATGCATTTAAAAACACCTTAAAAAATTATTATTACGACCTATGACGAGTGATATGTGATGTTATTTTATCGACTTTTATTGGTATCATAATATATTATACATCATATTGGGAATATTTTGTACAGATAAAATATGTAATATTCTGTTATATGTTTTTTATTATGTAAAGTAAAACGATGTGTTTTGTCACTTTTTTTAACCAGTAAAGACGGGACAGAAACTAATATATTCATACTATTTGTTCCACTCAATGGATGATGTAAATGAGTTTACTTACTAAGACCATCTTGTACTATTTGTGTCTCTGAAAATATGACACAAATGCGCATACTTATTTTTTATTTTTTACCAATGTTAAATTTGCACTAAATTATTTATGCTTTGAGTAGTCAAATAAGTATAATATTATTGATTGAATTGGCATTAACTTTGTGAAATAAAATAATTAATTACATAATCAACTCTTGTGTGGCTGTGATATCACACTGGTCGACATAGGACACAAGATTTGATATATCTTTTTTATTTTTTTTAATGATGAATTCGTATTTTTTGTAATCTTCAAATGGACGTTTTCACACCCGATTTGGAAAGTAAAATTTGTATCACTATGCTATATGTAAATACAAAAAATATTTAACCTTGCTACGCAAATCATGAATGTCCGCTTATCCAGCAACACGTATATACAGATAACTTATACAAGACAGAGCACGAAGATAGAAGTCATAACTAGGAGGTTTGAGACGCTGTTTTGCGGTGGGTGTCATCTAAAACAGATTTAGTCTTCAGTCGGTTAATGACAATGATGGGGGACGCACGCGCGTAACATGAGCGGCGTATTTGTTATTTTCAATTTATTTTGCTATAACAGGATTAAATTATATGTTTATTCCCATAAATTATGGAAAAGAAGTTACTCAACAGTAGTCTCCATGTTTTCCATTTTTTTCAAATGTCTGAACTTTAGAATATTCCGTCTTTTACTAGTGGTAACACGATGTTACATCACCGCGCGCAAAGGGATTATTTACCACAGTCTTTTAAGAGTTAATAAAACGATTTGTTCTCAGATCACTAGAATTAATTTCAAAGCACTACTCGTTTCAGAAAGCATAGATCCTCGCATCTACATGAGTTATTGTAAACTTGGCACTTGGCACATTTATAGTAACATTAACTCATTAAATAGTTCATAATAATATCTGTGCATGGAAGGACCTGTGCTTTTCAAAACTAGTAGTGCTTCGAAATAAACTCATGTAGTCTAAAAACGAAGTGTTTTATTTATTATAAATTTTGTTGTATTAATTTTACATTGTTGCAGACAAACACAAAAATCATTTCCTCTCGTAAATAGTAAAATGAACCAAAATGTAATTACACTATTATGTCCACCCATTAAAGAAATAAGAAGATCATTGTATTTTTTACCATTTTAAAAAATGATTAATCATATGTTTTTTTCCCTTAATTAAGTATCTTCATTTTATTTTTATTTTATTTTATTTGGGATTTTTACAGCTATTACATAAACAAAATAATTTTAAAAAATCTTAACAATACTAAAGCCAATTAAAAAAATCCACTGTTAATATAATGACACATAATATATAGGAAAAAAAGTTTAGTAATTGTATTTGTGTGACGTTTGTATTCATGTGTATGTGAATGTGTGTATGCGTGAATGAATGAGGGAGAGGATACATGTGCGTGTGGGAATAAATGAAGGAGAGGGTGCGTGTGTGTGGGTGCGTAAGTATGAAAAAAATAATTGTTTAAAACCTGTAAATTGTTTTAAAAATGGTACAATAAAGAGTTTAGTAAAAAATTGGAAACCTTTTTGTTAAAATTCAAATGACGAAATGATATGATTGTATTTTTTTTTAAAGTATGTTAAATTTCAAACCCGTATTCTGAAAAAAAAAGCATTTTATTAAAAAATTTAACTGATACACATCGAATGAATAATGTGCGACGAGTCCTATACAATATAGTAGGTAACCACAAAATGCAGTAAATACGAAATAATGACAACAATAAAATAAGGTTTGACAATACGCGAACGTTGATTCAAAACGAACACACAAATGCATATTATATGCACCTACATAATAAATAAATAAGAATAACCTATACGTTTTATAGAAATGATTCGGATTATAATTAATTTATTTATTTATTAATTAATTTTGATTATTCTGTGTGAAAATAAATAAGAGAAGATTAATTCAATCAACAATTTTTTAAACATGTCCAAACCGCATGAATCTCAACAACATGATAAAGGTTTCAGCTCTGTTACTTCACAAAGGTCAATAGATGGAAGTGTTGATAAAATGTGGTTGTTAAAACATGGGCAGAATGGTGAATGTAAACCAGCCAATGACAGGTTATAAGCTATATGAATGCCTATACTTCCATATTCCCTTCTCAAAAATGTTTTCCTTCTCAGTCGCAAAAATTTAGTTTATATTAAGTTCGCCTTTTGATGTAGGCACAGGGTGTCCCGTGTATGTACTGCTTAGTGCATTTGTCTACCATACCTGCTGTCCCGGGTTAAGTTTTCAGCCGGGATCGTGAATTATTGATTAATTATGAAGGTTTTTTTAGTGAGTCCCTACAATATGATTAAAGCGCAAGTCTGATCATGCTGTAGTACTTTCTGTTTACGTACAAGTGAGTGAGGATGACAAATGATCTAATTTTAATATTTAATTATCCCCACTTTTCGTTGCTAATTAATATGACAGTGTTCTTCCTCCTTTGCTTTTTATCTCAATGACTTTTGTTTGATCTTTTGTTCTTTTCATCTCCTCACTTACGGAATTCGTTTCTTAAGATTCCACTCTGCTACCCAATTTGAGGGAACTTTAATATTTATAAGGCCTAATACTTATGCTTTCAAGGAGCAGTTTCCATCATATATGTTTACGTACATTTTCTATAATATATATTATAAAGATAGGTTATATTTATTCAAGCATACGCGAGGAAGTTCAAACGATTCATTTAATATTTAAATCGGATTTATTATACAGATCGACATTAAGTTATGAAACGAAATATAGAACTGTAATGCTTATTAATTTATTCCTGAAATATAAGCTGTTTTTAGAAAACTTTTTGAATTAACCTAAAAAAAAAGGTTCTTGATGACTTAATTTATTTTTTTTAATTGAGCAATTTTTGTTATCAAATACCCTATTCAGGTTTTAAAAACTCCTTCCTTTTCAAAGAAAAAAAAAATCATACAAAATATTTGTGATTTTTTTCGTTTTGTTTGAATATGAAATGTATTAAAATCAAGCCAAATTAATGAATATTTTGAGTTTTCTTCTGACATTTCTTGGTGCAACTGCATTTTTATTCTAATAATAAAAATACTTAATAGTTTAATTCCACTTTTATTTATAATTATTTAATAATTTTTTTTACCAGTGACCGGGTTTGTTCGTGACCAACTTCGTCAGACTGACGAAACCCGGTCACTGGTAAAAAAATTATAAAATAATTATAAATAAGAGTGGAATAAAACTATAAAGTATTTTTATTTTTATAATTAATGAATATAGTTGAATTAGTAAATATTTCAACATAGAAGAGGAAATATCCAAGTTTAAGTATTTACAAAGCTAATAATTTGTCAGGAATTTGTTTAAGTGATGATTCTTATCTCTATTTTTTTGTTTTGAAGGCTGCTTTTAATACAAATATTATTAAAAGGTGATTTATATGAATTAAAATTGAGAAATAAGGATATGTAATCGGTAGTTAGGTTAGAATATACAAGACATGTGTCAAACCCATTATGACGTTTGCTGTGGACGCGCGGGCTGACTTCGTTAGCAGTAAGGCCACTCAAAACAATTGATATGAAGGTTTTAAGGTCCATTACTGAAAAAATACTCCATAAGCAAATCCGTAATACTATAGTTAGAAATACATTTGAAATAGAGAATGTGATGTATGATCGAGCAGATCCAGACAAAGATACTGTAGGAACTATTTTGAAAAAATGAACAGTAACAGATTTGTGTACACTGCAGCCACTGAAATCCCCCCTGGACAATATCCGCCTGGAAGACCACTCAAAATGTGGAGGCACTTTTGAACCTTATCATTTCAGGAGAACAACTTGTTTTCTGTAACACAGCTCTTAGAATCTCTTGAAAGATGAAGAAGTCATTGTGTAACAATATGTATCTAAACCTGTCAAATAATCAGAATAAAAGAACAGCAAAATATGGAACTTCAATAATTGGTTGAGTTGGTTTTTGGAGAGATTTCAATCCATTATCAATTTCAAATATAACATAATTTTATCACAAGCCCATTGTTTTTTTCTAAAATTGTAATGTTATTGTTGATTAAGATCTTGATTTACAAAAAATACAGCAAAATTCAAAAATAATTGATACGTACTGACCATAGTTAGACTGGCGAAGATATTTTAATTGAAAAAAAAAAAAATCTATGGTTAAATAACTTGTATAATATGTACATTATGTAACAAGGCTGCTGAAGGTGTTGCTAGTTTGAATAAAAAATCTTAACCTATAATTAAAATACTGATGTTAATCTGCGTTTGTAACTGATTATTAAAAAAATATGGAAATAAAAAAAAGCGACAAACATTGTAAATCTTTAGAGATTTTATTTTTTATCTTTTATGGATCAAAGCATTTATTAACTCTTATAAACTCTCTAGGTTCGTAAATTTAGTACTTCTATACAAAAATTTGGAGTTTAAAATTTATCGAAAAAAAGGCATAATGTAGATATTTTTTGTATATGTAGTATTTTGTTAGTAAAACTTGGTCATAAATTATTTAAAAAGAACATCGATTGTCATGAATTATTCTGAATATATTTAAAAAAATATTTTTACAACAATCTGTACCCAAACTACATGAAAAATTCTTTGCAGAAGTCATCAAAAGAAAAACTTTGGTAGGGTTGTGTTATAAATAAGATTTTATGAACCAATAAACCTCCATTAATAACATGTTGACTCGTTTAAAGGACGCCTTAAAATCGATAGAGCTGTGTTTGAATTTACATTACAAAAACTTTTTAAAAAAGCACAAGTTGTTTTGCCTTCAAATATTCTATGAATAGCTGACAAACAAAAATAATGGTGTAGATTGCTTACAATGGTGCTTAAGCTAATATTGAACTAGATAAAATAATATAGGGGTATTTCGTTATTTTTCATAAATCTTTCTTCACATTATGATTGAGTCTGTTCGTAAAATGTTACCCTTAGTCGTTTTTATTCATACTTGATGATTTTATTAATTGCCTTTTTCAATGCGTTCCCGCCTTTTCAGTGTTGAGTTGCTTTACAGCCTGAAACGACCTGGAATGAATTCAGCTGATATCATAGAATTTCAGTTAAACACACGTTTGCACAAAACAATATTTTAATACCTCGTGAAGCGTGTTGTGGGTTGAATATCAAAAAAAGTCAACATATTACAAGAGATGGAGTTTATTTTTGGGGGAAAAAAGTATGAAAATCTAACCATTTAAAAAGCTTATGACCTTTTATTTGCAGGTTTAAGTGTCCACTTTTACACAGTTTGTAACATTAACCCTTATTCTTTGTTTAAACATTCATATTTCTTTAATTATTGCGTCCGTTTTTTTTAAGCCAAATATTTTTTATGCAGGTGAGATTGGTCTGACTGAAGTATTTCACCTACTAGGCAACGATTGAAAATAAAATTATAAACAAATAACAGATTTTTATCACTAAGTGAAACAATACGCGGCACTATGTGAAATAATACGAGTAGTTCAATACAAACTAATTTATCTAATATCTCACAGCAGTCTCCTGCAATGGTCTCTTTCTCTAGACAAAAGCCAATGTAATTAACACATTTTTTCTATACTATTTTTTCTATATTAATACTATTTTTTTTATTAAAAATTTTCAATCGCAAATAAAAAGTTCTTAAGCGAACTCATTGTTAAAAGTTATATCTTCCTTTGGACTAAAAGTTGATTAAATTTCACCCAATTTTCGTGAAGTAAAAGAGCTTTTTAACAAATGTATTTAATGAATAAAATGATATCAAGCAAATAAAATTCTCTAAAGAAATAAAAAACCTTCCATGAATTTGATATGAAAACAATTAATTATAACACAATACCTTTAAATAATTGGCTTCGCTTGATTCGAATTAATCAGAAAAGTTTTATCTCCCAAATATTATTTTCATCGATTAATGAAATATCTATTTTTTGTTGATTACCCTGAAAACAATTATTTTTTCAATCAATTAATATAAACTTCTAGTTTTTGAAAGATTTCTTAAATTTAAAACGAAATATAAACTGTGGGTAAACAGTACTAATGAATTTGTTTGTACATTTTTTAAGTCCTCTGGAATCCTTCTCAATGACTTATTTACAATAATTGTTTTTGGTAATTTGATAACAACAAAATTCCTACTGAAGAAGAAAATGTGGTTATAATGTTACGTTTTTCAGGAGGAATGGCGAGCTTTAGCGATTTTTCTACACAATATTGATATTTACCATTATTGTGTCTTTATTGTTTTGCGTTTTTGATAAATTGTTTCTTATGGAATCAAGAACCATCCGAAAACCCAAAAAAGCCCCTAGATTTATCTGCCATCTTCAGATGCACGGTATTCCGATATAATAAATAATTTTAAAACTACGGACACAGAAAATTTTATTTTGATACTCTTTTAAAGAAGAACTGAATACTGAATAACTGAACTGAATAACTTATTCATCAAAACTTCCAGAAACCGCCTATCAATCCTCTTAATACAAGTAAAAAAACTTAACATAGTTATGTATAAGCATATTTAAAAAATATTGAAATAAACGGCACTTATTGCTTTTAACGTATAAGTGACAAACTATTACCTTGTGGTCAAACATTTCAATAAATGTTAGTAAACAATTGTACAGACTTTCTTTCTTTCTTTATCTATGCTTTTGTGATATTTATTTATATTTCCTTTCTTCTTAATCTCTACATATTTAACTTTATTTTACCTTTTTTTTCATAATATGTTTATTTATTCGATGTTTTGTATTTTATGGCCTTTTTAAAATATTCGTGAAAATTAAAAAATTGAAAAGAATGCGGTTTTAAAACAAAAAAAAATAAAATGAAATTCTTAGTTTACTTGCGTAATTGTTGTTGAAAATAAAAACTAAACTATGGAAACAGGAAACACATAGATTTGCTTTTTTTGTATGAAGCGCGATTTTCTTTCTAAAAGCTTTGCTTACCTACAGAGAGCTTTTTATATAAAGCTTGTAAGGGAAGCCATTTATAATGAAACCACTTGCTGACTAACTTTGTCACAAAAGGAGAGAAATATTATTAATGTAAATTTTTTGCAAGTCGTTCAATGCAGGTAAGTTAATTTCATTTCGAAAACATCACTTGAATCTTTTTTCTGATGGCAATCTGGTGGTTTTTAAAACTCTGAATCTTAGAAAATTTGTACAGTTCTTTTTTATAATTAACATAAGTGAAAATATGCTGCAGTGAAATAACGATAAAGGATCAGTATTTCGAGAATATAGAGTTTGAGTAATTTCGTTTTTTCTCGACATGGACTGGACTAGATAATCCTCTTCGAATTAAGATGATTCATTAAAAATGGCCACCAAAATTTAAATTTTTGAATAGAACGCTAATATTTCATTTTTTCTATTAATGAAAACAAGTTAAGCATTTATCAAAAGAGATGAAAAACCTTTTAAAGCAAGATAATATCGAGCCATAATCGGCAGAACAACGCAAGCGACAAATAATGAATTGTGCAGGAGAAGGTTTTTTTAAATGTTTATTTAATGCATATTTTTTGATAATTCTCTAAATGGAATTTATAATAATTTGCCAATAACTCTTAACAGCGGTGCGAGCTAGCGTATCCGCCTACATTGTCATTGGTTACGTTGTTTTGCTTAGCCTAAAAATAATATGTTAACGTTTTTTTTTAAAGGGTATGACGCGGAGTATTACATAAAAAACTATATTGGCCAATTACTTTGGTTCATTTGAAAATATTGTATTATTTTTTTTTATATTGGCTATTGTTTTCTTTTAATAAATAAAATGAATTAAAATCAATATTCTTAAATATGGCAGGTGAATTTTATAGAGCTTTGATGTTTTTGACACGTGTGCTGGGATTTTTCCTTAAAAAAACGCATTTCGCTAAAAATGACACATATGTTGTTCTGCAGATTATGGCTCGATGTGTTAGTATAGGCAAACCAGCAAATTACAGGTCAGAAGCAATTGAAATGTTTAGACTATCATTCCTTCTACAGAAGATCTGAATTTCTGAGCATGTAACAATCTTTGATAGCGGACTGTTTTCTGCTAAGTTTTTTATTACACATCCATACTAAAATTTTTAATGTGAAAGTGTGTTCTGATTATTTGTGTCTCCTTCACGTCGCGAAGCGATTGCATGACGTGATATTTGTATAGGGATAGCCGAAAAGCTGACAACTGCCAAAAACTACTTTTCATCCCGAAAAAATTCACTTTTCCAGAAAACTCGTTCAAACAAATGAAATTATAGCAGAATTATCATGTTTCGTCGCCAAATACTAACACGTCATTTTTTTTTTGAATGCGATAATTGGGGATCGACAATCGATACAAGCTTCTTTATATACCAAAAAAAAAAAACGTTACATCGGAAATATCCTCATTATAAAATGAAATGAATTATTTTAAACCTTTGTATTAGAGAAGATAGTCATAGAAAATCTACTCTTAGGTCAGCATTTGATTCAGGCAGAGGAAATTTTGTTAAAATCTGGCACTCCCCAAACACTAGATTCGGAGATCGTTCTTTTGCCGTTGCCGGCCCCTCTGCCTAAAACCAATTGTCTTCAAACTTACGAATCATTGACAGTCCAGGTCAGTTTAGATTGCAACTAAACTCTCACTTTTTCAGTTTATCATTTCCTCAATAATTAAGGGATTAAAAATAAAAAGGATTTTAAATCAGAAAATATAATATGTCACTCAAGCTTTGTTAGAATGCTTTGTTAACGTACAACAACAACAACAAACCATCACGCCATTTCCCCGTTGAAGTAAGTAGAGAGGATAGGATGCCGAATCGCTCTGTTTTTGCATACAGACCTCGCTTTCTTTACCTTTATACATTTTCTTATGCACGCACACCGATTATTTCTACTCTTGACATGTCCATCTTCAAGTATTTGATTGACTTGATCGTGCCATGTCTTTCTTGGTCTTCCTTGTTTTCTGCATCCATCAACATTCGCATCGTTGATACACAGTTCATGGATTTGGACATTTGTGCACCTATCATGCATCTGTTTACCACACATTCACCTGAAAGATTGTATTTTGACAGCATTTGACCAACTTTTATCATTATTTTTCTAACTCCATACTTCGCTCCTATACATTAGAGTTTGCACTAGACCTCTATTGTAAACTGCTAGTTTTGCCTCCTGCGATAAATATTTGTTTGGCAAAGTAGATTTCAGTGCATTGTTCATTCTGTTCCAGGCACTCGCCCTCCTTTTAATATATTTCTCAATCTTTCCACCCGTAGTAAACATACTTCTTAGACACACGAGTATACAATTGTAAAGCGCCTTTGAGGTGATTTTTTACAAAAATGGCGCAACATATATCAGCCAAATATTATTGAGAGTAAGGCCGCGGATAAAAGTAAGTAGATATCATTTTAAGAAGAAAATATTTTTTAGTTATTTATTTTTATTTATTTTTACTTTTAAAATGCTTGTTTTTTTTTTTTTTATACAGAATAATGTTCCCTCACGGGGGTGGGGTGTCTCGTGCCAAAGGAAATATTTTAAAATGAGTAAAACATGCCTTAAATTAGTTATTTAACAAAGTTAACATAATTATAAAATAAAAACGTAATTAATCTAATTAACTTATTATCATTAACATAATAAGCAATATAAAGTAAAATAAACATAATTAATAAAAAACATTTTATTTAGACCTGTACTATAAATTTCATAAACAGCACATTATATATTTAAAAATAAATTAAGACTTTTTATTTCTGGCTACGATACGATCTCACTTACTATTTAATGATGCTCACACTTACACACACCTGAACACTTACTCCCACACTAATACACATAAACACACATCTACACTTACTCTCATACAAATACACATAAACACATCCTTTTGTTGTGACACAATTAAATAATATGTATGATTTTTATTTACAAACTTCGCTGGTCTGTTTTAAAACCGTATTTAAAAAAAATGTTACTTTATCAACGTCGACTGTTTGTTTCTTTAAAGTAAAAAATTTAATAAATAATAAATTCTTACCTAGTTGGCTTAATCCACTCATCGATCCGTGCGCAACCCACCTCCACTATCCATTAAAGTCAATAATATTGTAGAAAATAATCCAGAAGCTTTAAGAAATACTGGCTCTATAAAAACCGGATAGGTTCCTTATCATGTCGAAATTGAAGTAATATCAAAATAATCATTTATTTTGTCCAATAAAACGTAGAGAGCAGTCCAATAAATTCTCTACACTCCCGGGGCGTTATTTAAAAAAAAAGAGTGAAAACTTTGATATCCTTCGGCACGTGACCAGCCTCCGGAATCTGGTCGAGTATTTAGGGATGGATACTGTTGATCCCCTAACAAACACCCTCGGAGGCTTTGGGGGTTGGTTTTGGCACCCTCAGATGCTTAAAAGACTCGCGAGCCATATCGACAAGTGGGGCATTTCCGATTCACCGTGCGTTCGACGATTTCTTTCAGATTTGAGAATTGAACGCGACTCGACAAAATGAACTACTTTGGTTTTTTTATAGGTTTTACGATTCAGAAACAAAGGGTTTACTATAAATATAATAAAAACAATGCATATATAGCTTTATTCCACTTTTATTTATAAATTTTTACCAGTGACCGGGTTTCCGGCATCCGTTCATTATAATATAGATCGGATATTTATATCAATTTCTTGCCAACAGAAAAATGTCATATTTATCCCATCCTCAAAATATCTGCTATTTAAAACGTATTTTCTATTGAAACATAAATTTGTTTTTATAACGACTCACCTCAATTACCAGCAGGTTCTGAGATAAATATCTGTACCTCAGAGACAGATGGATGCAAATCCAGAATTTGATGAAATGACATTTCAATTTTGGTATCCAGTTTATGATCATGTCCATTGATTTTGTTACCTCAATCTGCCTCTGAGGTACAAATATTATTCATAAAATGCCAGACAATTTAAAAATTAATTTAATTTAGGATTTTCTCATTTTTTAAATGAATAACCCGCTGTACCTCCATTAAGAGGCTTGTCCGCTGGTAGGAAAGAGAGGATTTAGAAAAATGTAATAAAAAATACCCCACAACACCCAGACCAAGTGAGGAAAAATCTTTCTTGGATTTTTTCTTGCAACTGAAAGGAATTGCACCCGTGACGTCTCTATCACAATAAGCCATCTTATTAACTGTGCCACGGCGTTTGTCATGATGATGATATGAAGTTTCATATAAAAACTAACTGAATCCTTGAATTTTGAACATAAAAGAACCACAAATGTTTTGGGTATGTCCAAATGCTTGCAGATTGGCTGGATTTTCTCCCTAGGGAGTTATTCACATTTAAATTTGTTGCAACGGAGAGGAAAAACATTTTTGAGAAGGGATATAGGAGTCGAGGCATTTACAGGGTTTATGACCTGTCATTAGCTGGTTTAAGTGTCCACTTTACACATTGTGTAACATTCACCATTCTGCTTATGTTTGAACATCCACATTTCCTCAACTCTTCCATCTGTTGACTGTTGGGAAGTAGAAGAGCTGAAACTTTTATCATGCGGGTGAGATTCATCCGGCTGAACCAATTCACCTACTAGGCAACGCCTGAAAACAATTTGAATGGTGAATGGTGAATTTACACACTGTGTAACACTCACCATTCTGCCGATGTTTAAACATCCACATTTCCTCAACTCTTCCATCTGTTGACTATTGTGAAGTAGAAGAACTGAAACCTTAATCATGCGGGTGAGATTCATCCGGTTGAACAAATTCACCTACTAGGCAACGCCTGAAAACAATTTTCCAATGTTGTATACTTCAGGCAGAATGATGAATGTTACACAGTATGTAAAATGGCCACTTAAACCAGCCAATGACAGGTTATAAGCCCTGTAAATGCCTTAATTCCCGTATTTTCTTTCCAAAAATGTTTTTCCTCTCTGTTGCAACAAGTTTAAATAATAGAACCTCTCAGGCAAAACATTGCCTGATATTGAATATTCTCAAAGATGTAGCCATCTTTGTTTTTATATGTTTATCTCAGTAACTCCCAAAGTGGTGAAATCCAGTATTTGTCAACAAAAATTTGGTCAAATTCAAAACATTATTAACTAAACCAAATGATCCAAAAAGTACCTGGAAAGCACCATGCGATGGAACTGATAAAAGAGTACTCGCAAAGGGTTTCTTCCGACCTAATAAAGCTCAGCCTCATTACGTGTAGGTTTTCACAAAAGCCTTTACAGGACAACAAAAATGTATCAAACACCTTGCCAGATTGAACCTTTTCAAAATTTCTAGATGTAAATTGTGCGGTGCAGATGAGGAAATACCTACACACGTTCTATGTGAATGTGATGCTATACATCAGGAAATAATCCGCATCCTTTGGGTTCCACGTGTTAAACCTAAGGATTTTAAAGACTTGGTCTTTGCTTAATAACCCGATCTTAACTGATCTGGGCTTGTAGGGGGAGATTTAACAAAATGAGTACTCTCTCCTCTTACACAGTAATCAAGATCTTTAAACCTAGACAGGATTTTTAAACCTGGACTTAGAGGTTGAGAACTTTTCACAATAGATCTACACAGGTCGCGGTGACATCAGGAGCTTGCTCAAGAGTAAGACTGATCAACTTTCGAAAACACATGATCGAAATACGCTGACTTGAATTTACCAATGCATTGTCATATGTACTGATGAACTGATGGACGTGCATTAGGTTTTTTTCCAATGAAAAAGATTGACGATGATTGAAAGTAAAAAATTAACAAAACCTTTTATTTTATTGGTATTTTATAGGGATGAAAAAAAATACGCTTTAGCAATAAGCCCACCAATGTAATAATTACCTAATACCAAATGTTGAATAAAATACAACAGACGTGAAAAAGTAATTTATTTCATTTTCATCTCTCTAAACGGGTCTGATATTTTTCTTGCATCTAGTTAATCTATGTGATTATTTTCTTTACGTATTGAATTTGAACATGTCAAATATTTAGGACTAACAATAGACAGACAATTGACATGGGCAACTCACATCAATAATGTAAATATGTTCTAAAATCGGAAAAAAAATCTTATGTATGAAGCCTTTGTCAAATCTAAAATATAATATACGCAACAACTATGGGGAACAGGAAACCTAAATGACATTAACAGACTACAACGACAGCAAAATGAAATATTGAAGCTATTATCTGACCTTTTTTTTCTAACGCCAACTCTTTAAAAAAAATAAACAATTCAATGTTAATTAACGTTTTTAAACTAGCATCTTTAAAATTTAATCATTAGTAAGCCAATTATATTATTGTAGACGAAAAAACTGAGTATGAGACTTGAAAAAAAATGTTTTTAATACGGACATAATACAAAAATATCAGAATAATATCACACAAACATTCCACAACTAGACAAAGACAATCGAGACTAATGAATCAGGCACTGAAATTAGACAATAAATTACCAGATAAAACTAAACAAAAGACTCAGTCAAACTATCCAAAAGATGTAAACAATAATATACTATCATCAATAACAAAAAAAAAAAAAAAATTACACATATTTTACACATAATAGTCCGTAAAAATAAATAAGTAAATTTTCAAATAACAAAATTGAAAAAAAAAATGTGTTTTGTTTTTAACTGATAATTTATACGGATATTTTGGAACTATTAATTTTTATTTGTTTACATTTAATTATTTGAAATTTACTTTTTCACGAACATGATTGCGAAATATATATTGATCTTAATAAACTCCCTAAGGATCAAAATCCGATTGACGTCTACAAATATTGGCACATACTTAAAAAATTACCAAAAAAATATTTGTTGAATTTGAATTAGTCAGAGAAATTCATTGATGTTTGACTTTACCTGGAATTTGATATTTACGCTGATAAATTTGGGGCTTTTATATTTTTATGGCCCCGTTTTTATTTCAAGGGTTGTATAACTAATACACTGTTAACTCAAAGCGACAAATTCGGGACCTCCCTTAAGTTAATTGAGTTCATAAAAGGAAAAACATCTCGACTTTTTGACCCATTCAGGAAGCATATTTTGCGATATTTTTTGTCAATTTCAAAGAAAAAAACTACCATCAAAATATTATTTTTCACATTTTTATGCATTGAAACAAAATAAAGGTTTATTCAATTGATAAATTGTAAAAAAAAAATCTTGCAACAAGCCTGAAAATTTACGAAAAAACGAGAGACCAATGGTGCAAAATGAATTGAAGCAAGAAATATAACCTAAATGAAGAAACCTAACCTAACCTAACCTAACCTTACCTAAATGAAGAAACCAGTAATGAAAAATGAATTTTGTTATAAAAATAAAACCTACAAAAAAGTTATTTTTTTTCATAACAAAAAAGGCTTGTATGTAAAACAAGACATGATGCTTTTCATTGTGTTATCACATGGTATTATTTAGATAATTTAAGTTTTCTTATTGCTCCAAAAACTTTTTTTTAAATAATTACCTAGTTGAATACAAACGACTTTACTTCAATGTTCAATTATTCTTAACGTTACTTTGTTATATTTATATTTAGAAAACAAGATTTTCTTATGTTACCTTTTATTTAGATGTGATATGTTTTTTCTTTACTTTTTGGTGTTTTTTTATATTTTGCGTTAACAAAGCTGTTTAATTTGAATTATTCTGTTATATTTCATTTTATGTTTTACATAATGAATTGTTCACTGCTGTGATTATTTTTGTAACACATTTTTTCGTAAAAGGTATTTTGAACCGTTGCTGAATAAATAAATAAATTAATTAATAAAAAATATTATTGATCCCTTGAGCATTACTCGAAACACTAAACTAGGTTAAATTGACCAAACCATATTCGTTTTTTCGGTTTTCAAAAAAATAAAATAGTTGACATGTCATAGTTCGATATTAATTTAACGTTGAATGTTGCCATATATGAAGCAAAGTGTAATCGCATGCAGAAAATTAAGGTCTTTGAATTTATTTCTTCTCAACCCACGCTAAATAATTCGTACTATAGGCTGATTATTCTGAGCACATGTGTCGAAATACCATAATCTTTCCTTGTATTTAATATTCCATTAGTTCCACATGACTAAACCATCCAAGTGACATTTTCATAATCTTTACAATCAAAATGGGTCCAGATTTGCATTTTCATCGGATTCCATTGCGACATATCGGGGAATGTGTGAGAAATCGATGTATCTACATATGATGGAAAATATATGTTTATTGACAATTCGATTAGGATATGTAACTCAAGAACGCCTCATTATATCAAATTATTAATATTACTTTCATGAATTTTCGTTTCATCTCTTTATATAAAAGTGAAGTCGCTTAAAATGAAAGTCCGTGTTTTGCTAGAGGTATATCCAAAAAGTAAGTGTCGTTGGTCTTTCTTACCATCGCAGCGCTCCAGTGACAGGTACTTTCCTTCACCTATCGAGAAAAAATTTACGCTTATTTGAGTTAGCTGACTGTTTTGTACGCTTTGTGGTGCTTGTTTTAAATCCCGTATTAAATTGAAAATACCACCGCGTGTGAGACAATGTCTATAAGTCGTATCCTTAACCCAAAAAACATTTGACCAGCTTGCATTCATCAACAAATCTGTGAGAAAAATGGTGAGACAGTTAAATGAAGGTGATGATATTGTGCACGATGATGAATGTTGTAGCGTCCGCTTTTATAAAAAAGGCCGCGCTTTTTTATAAAAAGGGAATACCACGCCAAGACAAATGCCTATGAAATGGTGGAAGATACCTTAAAAAAATTGTCTTTAGTTCTGAATACGTATTAAGCAAAATTTTCTACTTTTGTTTACTTCGTATTAGAGTAAAAGCATTTTTTTAAATCAATTATTTTCACCCTAATAATTTCCACGCCTTTTTTTATTTAACTGTGAAAAAATTCCGTAAAAACTAAACTACTATTTTTCGATTCTTATTATTTTCTGACAAAAAAATGAATCCTTAAAATATTTTCTTTCCATAAATGTGTTGAATGGAGTTCATTCTATTTGTTTTTGGAGAGTTGGTTGAAGTGCTCTCAAAATATTGGAGAGAAAATTTGGGCTGTAAAAAAGGACTCGTTTAGGAAAACTTTTATCAATCTAATAAATTCAAAGCCTTGCTTTAGAGTGTGTTTTTTATTATGATTACAGCTACTTTATCGAATTTATGAATGAGACATTGTAAAATATAAATATTTTTTTATGTTTCAGTTTGTATGGAAGTGTTTAATCGACTGTTACAAATGCTCAGTTTAAGTAAAATTATGTTAGTGAAATATTTGCATTAAAATATGAGGCAAATCATTTGATTTTGAAAATTTTGATTTTGAAAACACCCTTTTAAATAAATATTTCATTTCAACCATGTCGAGAATCGAACCCGAGACCTCTTGCATGATAGACAAACGCGCTGACCATTATACAAAGCAGTCACCATAGAACTTGTAATTTAATTTTCATTTTTTTGTTGTACATACTTCTTACTATTTTGCAAATGCAATATATTGTATTATTTTTTATAGTAAATGCCGACTTTTCACCAGTGAACTGTCTTTATTTACGAGGAAACAAAAAACAAACCGACACGAACGTTGACTTAGAGATTACACACGCGTTGAGTTATGATTGCAACAACTTTAGCGTGTTCGTTATTCTTCATTGTGATCGCTCAAATGCTAAGCATGTTTTTAAGCACGTCGATAGTTATTTGTGATTGAGCTACTAGTAGTGGATTTTTTTGATTAATGTGGAAGTCAGTTAAACTATGTGTAACATCTCTTCTTGCCAATGTCAGATTGTCAATTTAGAACATGTTTCTATGCTACCAATAATAATACTTCACCATTTTACCAAAACTTTACCTTGGAAAATGGAACCAGATCCGTGTAATATTATGAGCGTTAAAATAAAAAAAAAGAGATGGAATGCCGCACGGGTGTATTTTCGCGTACAATTTCATATTATTTTTATATGACGTATCTGATTTAATTAAGTTGTTTTTTTTTTCTTCATACAAATACACATATATTACAAAAAAAAACCTATCCGATACTCTATGATACCAAGGACCTAGAAAGTAGAAGCATGTACGTAATAAAATTATATCAAAGATTTAAGTAAAATATTATTACATAAACAAACATATATTTCGGTAAACATCTGGAGTACACACCTAAGTAGAATGAAGAAATACATTTAATATAATTAACATAACCAGAATCTATGTTTAGATTTCTCGGTTAACACGTATCTTTACTTTGAAATCCAACGCCTACGCCGTTTTCTAATAAAAGTGCCATGATTGCTAGGATTGCAAAGAGGTAATTATTTTTATTTAGCAATAGATCAATATCTCAATCTGTCTTTATTGGAGAAACATAGAACTGAGATAGACCCAATATGCATTTTCAAAAACTTATGGTGTAACTGATGTCCCATCTTTATTGCAATCAATTTATTTTCATGTTCCTAACCGTAACACCTGAAGTCAAAATCTGCAATTAATCGTATTTTTAAAGAGCAATTTTTGTTTTAATGCCCCAATATATTTTGGAATAATAATGTTTGTGAAAGCAAATTATTCTACCAAATCCTCAACAAAACACTCCCACACTACCAACAGTCAAACTAGAAGATGGGTCTACCACAAACTCTGAAGTTCGCGCTCAGCCACCGTACGGGCTGTGAAATATAGTTCCTCTCCAACCGTAGCTTATAATCTTAAAATAAATTTAAAAATAAGTTGTTATATGTTAGAAAACAATGAGTTAATGTTTATAAGTCGTTAGTGTGTAGTAGTGTAGTCATGTTTTAGACAAACAGTGGAAAAAAGAAGACTATTTATTTAATAGCATTGTTTTATACTTTATTCTTAACAAAATATGTGACAAATAGTGAACAATGGAAACTTTCAAAAATAGTGCGCCTGTAACCTTTAAATCATAAAATTTTATGTGAATCATTAAAACCGTTTAAGAATCCATCAGCTTTTGACGCGAAAGTACCTAAATTTTGCTATTTGGAACACTACACCCATAATTAATAAATTACAACAGTGCTATTAAAAGTGAACTGACGTTTATTGATAAATACATAGAATTTCAAATATCTGCCTTCTAATAACATACAAAATGATAAATCAAACTTCTATAATTAACTAATACACAAAATATTCATTTAAAAATGTGAATTGAACAGGAATGTTGCGTCTCATTAAATGAAATAATACGGACCAAAATGGACACCAAGTCGTTGGAACAATAGGCATAATCCCCCAGTCTACACACGTGCTTTTCCAGAAATTCTCCAGTAGCCTAGTGGACCACATGGTGACGATATCTACCTACTGTCTACAAAAGATTCTCTTCGGACATCTATCTCCCTTTGTTAACCATAGAGTTGATACAGTGCTTTATTTATTTAGTTTTTTATTGCTTAGTTCTTGGCATGAACACTTGACAAACTTACTACTATGATCTATTTTTTATAAATTAATTGATATCATTCTAACTTTGCTAGAATTCCACTCGTCCATGCGCTTTGTAGCTGCACGATGATTGGTTATCTAGCTTTCATATACCAACTTAAAAATACCTAAATTTTATAAATGGGGTCTAGAATTCCAATCGTCTATGCGCTTAGTAGCTGCAAGACGTGTTGTAATCTTACTCCTTTTTATTATTCATATTATTTTTATTTTTTTTTAGTATCATTAATACACTTAATTTTTTTTTCAATTTTTAAAATGTGTAAATGGGGGCTAAATTTCTAACTGTCTATGCGCTCTGTAGCTGCAAGACGTCCTGTAATCTAGCTCCTATCTGTTATAATTTTTTATTGATATTAATTGAAAACGAGGAACTAGAATCCCAACCGTCCATGCGCTCTGTAGCTGCAAGACGTACTGGGATATTTATTAATTGTACAGCGCCCTTGAGGTGATTTTCACAAAAATGGCGCTATATAAATTATCCAACTATATATAAATCGGATAAAGAAATTTTAGGTTTCTGAACACCAAAATATTCAATATGGGTCCCAAACATCGCAAAACCATGACCCGAATTAAATTTAATAAATTTAAAAAAAAATGATTATATGGTTTGGGTCGAAAAAAATCGGAAAATTAACTTAAAATACATTCTTAAATAATAAATGGTATAAATTTATATTGTTTAACTGTATAGTAAATTAATGTATTGTTATTGTTTATTTTGCATAAAAATGTCTGCCTTAAAACAGGTTGTACCTAGTTCAGGCAGACTACACATCATCTTAAAATCTATTACCTAAGTGTGTATGTAGCAGATAAAGTAATTGTTATTTTTGTTAATAAACCATGATTATTATAATGTCGTAGATAAGACAATTTGTCACACAACTTGGAATTATTTTAGATAGATTATTCCGGTTTTTGTAGATCTTTTTGGCATTAACACAGTGGGACAAAGATGATTTGACATGGGTTAGCTCGATACGTTGTTAATGTTTTAAAACGTATTGTTACCATTATTTTATATCCCTTGTTTGTCTTTGTTACTTTTTATGTTATTTTTTTCGGTGTTTTGTTAATATGTTTCTTCATATTACTGCTGTAAGTGGCTTAGGCCGTAAATATAATTGATAAATAAACAAATATTCAAACTGGGTTTGTTTTTTCCAGTTTTTAGTTTTGGGCAGATCGTTTTATTTAGGATAGAGTTTGAACTTCAATCCCAAAAGGGCAAATGAAGAAGGGCAAAGAAATAAACCTTCTCGTTGTAATTACTTCGAAGAGGTTATTTCTAAATACCCTTTCAGCACTTTTTTCATCCACTTCCGCCATTTTCTTCCTAATGAGGTATTTCCGCATCACATTATCTGCTTGGATGTGTGCTTGTTATCTTTACTTCTCTTTTCCTCTGCTTCAGACAGTAAATACCGCCTCCATTCCTGTTCTCTCTACCCTTTGCACTTTGTCGACACATCGTTATTTTACCGACTCAACTTATAGGTTCTAGAACATTCAAGATCAATGCACTAATAGAGCTTTTATCTTTTGCTCGATCAAGTGGAGAGAAATCACACTTGACAAGACGAAAACTCATCAATCGTATTATGTTAATCTATTATATTTATTGTTTTTTTTAATAACTTAAGCCACCGCTTATAATTTACATTTGAAATAATTTTGTTGAGCCGGAATAAAAAAAAAGATTTTCTCACACTTACAACACTTAGGGTTCCTTGGCCGTTCTCTGAATTTCAATTTGGGGAACAAATATTAAATTGTATTTTTCCAAGATTGTTCAAAAATTTTCTGAAAACCATTATTAATAAGGAAAATCTTGAAGTGCATGTGACAATTTGGATAGTTGTTGCGAGTAGAAATTTGACAGAAAAGACTGCGTTGGTGTTCCGTGGTGTATTTATTTGTTGAATACTTAGTTGTGCATCGCGAGCGTAGCGGTGATGAGGTACTGGACTGGCTGCACTTGAACTGCATGCTGGAGCAGAATAACTACGTTGAGCTGACTTGTTTGGCTGACTGTTCGGGCTGACTGTTTGAGCTGACTGAACGTTAACCATGGGCTGTAGTCTATTTACTTTGACAAATGATAAAGCATACATAAGTTTTTTCATAATGCAAAAAATAATTAAATGATGGTTTAACCAGTTGTCATAATTTTTAAAATCTGGCTGAACACACAACCTAAAATATGCATTTTGCAGAAAACAGGATTTAATATTGAATGATACCTTATTCAATCGAACATTGTGTATCGAAACCTGTTTTTTACTAGATTTTTTTTTAAATGATTTAATTTATAAAATTTTATTTAAATATTTTCTAGTATACACAATAAAATAGATATATGAAATTGGAATTATTAGTAAAACAAATTATTTAAAACAAATTAGTACTTGACAGTTATTTACAAATTCAGAAGTTTAAAAAAAGATACACAGTTTAAAAATTATATCACCGGTTATAAAAATATTTAAAAAAGAAAATATTTGGTCATGTAAACAGTTTGAAGCTGTTAAATAAAAAGAATAATAAAGCAACACATATTAATAAAAAAAAATAAAACAGTTTTGAATAACACTAAACGATAAATATATATTTAAAAAAATATATATTATTGTTTAAAACTACCAATTAGGTAACAAGTATAAATATACGCATAAATACAAACTGATAAAAAAAAAACAAAAATCAATATTTTTTACTTGTTAATAAAATCAAGAAAAAAAATTTAAGACATTTAAACAATTTTAAATAATACCAAATGATTAAAAAATGTTATCTAGAACTATTAGGTACTGGCTTCTCCTACCCATGAAATACGGGTAATGGGCCGTTCTGTATGTACTATACTTAACATGCAATGAGTCACTTACGTCTTAGTACTTATTGACTAGAGCATGAAGTATATAGATAATTGCATTTTTACCATATGAAAAGTAAAAATACGTATTTATCCACTTAAATTGATTTAAGAGAACTAGATTTTGGGGAGCATCAATAAGTTTTCATTTTGGTATCTATACCGTAAGATTTTTCCAGTGCTGTGGGTGTTTTCTACAAATTGAGGAATCCCGTTTTTGTGATCAGAACTTTTTCAGAAGCTGATTATTACAGATTTTTGTATGAAAACGACCTGGCGGTTTTAAGCGAAACATAGAGTTGACCGTGCTGCACTCGATAAAACCTATATTTTTTTTTTTTAAATTGCTGACTGGCTGAATTCTACATAACTACATTCAATTGTAAGTCCCAAATGGCTCAATTCTGGCCATCTATCTTGACGTCTGTTCTCAGGTGTCTCAGCTGGGAGATATTAATGTGCCCATTCTGCCATAAATGAGGCTGTAACATCTCAAACTCGCTGCAAATGTTCCTGTCTCTAGTAACCTGCCCTTACAATATGCCGGATATTTATTATTTTACTTTGACGATATTAGAAAAATATGTAGTTTCATATTCTTTATAATATTTTTTAGTAAGTATGTAGAAAGCAAACTAAGGATAATAGCATTTTTGTGAAAAGAGTAAATGATCAAGTCCACGCAACAATTGGAACGTTTTTTTTCTACTTGGACAAATGATTAATAAAACATTAAGTCGATTTTTTATAACACAAACCTTTTCCTCACTAAGCATCCAAAAATGACACATGATCCAAACGAAGGGATCAAACGACACTAGCGCCTACTTGTACGAGTATATAGCGACACGAGAATAAAAAGTTGAAAGTGTTTATGATCGTGCAATAATTTATTTATGTTTTCAGGTACACATTTTTACTCATTAGTGTATTTTATTCATTTTTGAAAGTTTGCCAAATGCTAATCTACATAAAGTAAAATTAACCCTTGTTTTATTTGCGTTTTTTTTGTTTTGTTTTTATATTAAACGATTTGAAAATTTAATAAAAAAACAGGAAAAATGCTTATTTTTGCTATTTTCACGATTACAAAAAATATAGGGCAAATAGCTTCAATAATATTAGATTTATAGAATTAAAATTAGTGTATGGAGGATTCGAATCCTCCCCTTTGGTCCCAATAAGTTAATTATGCACTATATTTGACCATTTTTCTATGATTTTTAAAGTCCGGTTGGCCGCACAATCTATGGGCGAGCACTTGGCGGAACACAGCCAGCCCTTGGAAAACTCTGATGTATGTCATTATATATTGAACATATTACTTTGTATTTATATAAGAGTACTTCATTATTAAAAATAATTTAATATATTTGTTTTAATAACTTTATAAATAATTTGATTGTTTGTTAAAGGAAGTTCTGTGCTTTTTTCAAAGTCTGGCTGACCACATAACTTAAAATGCCGTTGGATTTTTTTTCAAATTGAGAAATGCCGTTTTTGTGATCAATACTATTTTAATAAGGTAATGATTACAGTTTTTGTGTGAAAGCAGCCTGGCTGTCTTAAGCAGAATATAGAATTGACCTTACTGCGCCCGATAACACCAATATTTCTTTTTTTCAAAATTATGAACGTTTTGAGCATTTTAAAAATGTTTGTAGATTAGCGATGCACTTATTCAGCTAATAATTGTATATTTTATCACACAATACTATAAAACAAAAAAACATTGACGCTTGCTTTGCATTTATTTTTCATTTTTAAATATGAGCATTTAAATAACGGTTTCGAATGACTGATTTATTTACACTTAATAAAAAAATACAGTAAAATTAATTAATAAAGACAAATATTTTTAACAGATCGAAATTTTTTTACAAAATCCAGTCTTTGGGCGTTAATTTCGTTATTAACTAGTTTTATTGATCAATTTACACATTGCGTATCATTGATACCTTATATTTTGTCCATATTTGAGCATCCATATTTATTTAATTGATTAGTCTGTTGGTATTTTAAATAAAAGAGCTGAAACATTTATTGACGTAGGTGAAATTTTGTCGAATTATTCTCGCTTCTAGAAAACACCTGAAAAAATACCTTTGTACAGGTCAATTTAATCAAACTTTAGATGAATAATGTTCAAATCTTCATACACAGAACATATTCTAAATCTCTGGAGAGATTACTTAAGATGAAAGTTTAATTTTAACAGCAATGGAGAAACTTTAAATTTATCACTTAATAAAACAAATTTTAAAGTCATTTTATATTTTTTTCCAATGTTGAGATTTAAATCGTATTTTTTTACACTATTTAAAGTGAATTGTTAAGTGTTATACATTTGAAATTATTAAAATAAGTAGTATCGCTTTAACATTTTACAGCCTCGTGGTGTAATGATCAAGGCATCTGCCTACCAAACAAGAGTTCTCTCGTTCGATTTCCGACATGGTTGATATGAAACGCTTATTTAAAAGGGAGTTTTCACCGACGAAGTACCTGAAGCGTAAAACTGATCATCTTATCCTCTAAAAAAAAATCAAGATTTGCTGCGATTGGTATACCAATCCGGTGCTTTACGCACTATTAGGTGTGGAAAGGGAATGATAATGATGAAAAATACCACTAAGTAGTTTTTGTGAATGTAGTTTGCAGAATTCCATTTTATTTATTGGGTAAGGTATCAAAAGTAAAATTATATTATAAGATTAATTTTCCTTTTTTTAAAGTGTATATTTTTTACTCTTTGCGTGTCATGTCAGATCCCCCCAATGTTAAGGACCATTTGGAAATATGCTTCCCAAACCTGAGCAGTGCGAAACAGCTCCTTCGCATTTCAAAATCTGGTCCACGGTCGAATTTTTCGAAGCCAGGAAAGCTTTTTTCTTTCGACCCCTCTACGACCCTCGATCTTCCCCTTCATGACGAGCTAAAGTATGGCATATTTATCACCTCTTAACGCATGGCCAAAATATGAAATCTTAAGAAGCTTAACGGTGTAATACTACATTGCTGGGTATCATATCGGTTGAAGATATTCTTAACATTCTTCGGTGGATCCACATTCCAAATACTTCAAGGCGGTTTATAATGTTTATGAACTTTAAGAGTTCACGCCTCTACACCATAACAGTAAGACAGACTATATGCAGCATTTGATTATTCGTTGTCTCAGATTTAGGTTACAATATCGTCACAAAGAAGATTTTTCATTTTGTTAAATGCTGTTCGGGCCGCTTCTATTCTGCATTATATATATTATATTATATTTTACCCCCGGCTTCGTTCACATGATGTTAGGGAGAAATCAATTAAGTAATTCATTAGTTTTGTCGTTTGGCAATCAAAAATCTCCTGATGGAATGATATATTTTTTCGGGACAGAGAGTAGCTTGTATCAACTGCCGGTTCTCCAACTATTGCTATGAAAAAATACGACTTTCCGTTAGTTCAAGACAACGTCGCATCGTTATTTTGTTTACAAATCCAAAATACTATGACAAAACTAAATAAAGCAAGTCAATTATAGAAAACTAAAGAATTAATTTCAAATTTATATATTTTTTTATCCCACTTTACCATCATTTTCAAATAACGTTGCTAATTGTTGATAAATATATAAAAAAAAATTGTTGTGATTAAAAAAAAAGTTGAGATAAAAAATACGTATGTTTTTTTACTTCTCACCTCTCCAGCTACTTTTATGCAAATAATTATTTCAATTGGTCACTCCGTTGAGACGTGAAGGAAACACAAACAAACAAACATACTTTTGCACTTATGATTTTGATAAAATCATAAATAAAGTTATGAATAAAACTTCTGAGTTTAGTTTTACTTTTTTATTATTTTGACCAACGAGCGCTTTTACCTAAGTCAGCATCTTCAAGATTGGAAGACAAGAATTTTATGAAAATCATTAGGTAACTATGGAGTTTTATCAAGAAATATCAACAAAAAACATCAATAACTTATTATATTAGTATGGATGAATACAAGAGTATGCAATACGACGCGTTTCGTTTTGTTACGACATTATCAAAGTAACTCTAATATTTACAAAGTTTCGTTATATACTAACAATACTTGCTGTTTAATGATATTGGATATTAATTTTCATTGCAATTATGTGTTGGATATGTCAGTTTGTCAATCAATACAATCGAATTCCAAGAGATGAAGTTTATATGACAATTCGAAATGAAGAAACTTAATATAATGATTGCCAGATTGTCTCTGTTTCTGTAGCAGTCCTTAATAAGCAGACTTATGACAGTAGAGTTTGCTTTGGTGTAATATTGTCATGTCACAAAATCAGTATATTTTTAATTATAATGACTAAATTTTTTTAATTATATTTTACACCTTTCATTAAATAGTTAACAAAAAATTCGGTTATTTATGGTATATTTTCAATATTTTTGAAGTCGCTTCGAAGATACGCTTTTCCTTATTCAAAATCAGATTAATTCATATTAAAAGCTAGTTCTGCAAATAAAGATGGGCCAATCGACCAACCGGCCAACGAATTAAATTATTCGATAAACTATGATTCAAATTGATAAGATAGGGTCTAAAATTACAATGTTCGAGTATGTCTAAATGCTTGCTGACTGGCTGGATTTCCTCCCTAGGGAGTTATTCATATTTAAATTTATTTCAACAGAGAGAAAAAACATTTTTGAGAAAGGAATATGGAAGTCTAGGCATTTACAGGGCTTATGATTTGTCATTGCCTTATGATTTGTCATTTTATCTAAAGCTACCTACATTGAATTATTTTAGAACCATATTTAAATTTATTTCCACAGAGAGGGAAAACAATTTTTAGAAGAGAATATGGAAGTCTAGGCATTTACAGGGCTTATGACTTGTCATTGGCTGGTT
Organism: Micrasema longulum; assembly: GCF_059751315.1. Taxonomy (NCBI): domain Eukaryota; kingdom Metazoa; phylum Arthropoda; class Insecta; order Trichoptera; family Brachycentridae; genus Micrasema; species Micrasema longulum. The sequence continues at coordinate 1,668,404 of NW_028277535.1, read as the reverse complement.
TAAATGGCCATTTTACACAGTGTGTAACTTTAGATAAAAAAAACCTCTTTTAATTTTAAATACTCTAGTTGTTCCAAATTTTACTGAGATTCAGATTTTAATCATATTAGTTCGAATAATGTTTTACAAAAGTCATATGTAATTTTATCATAAGCTGATAAATGAACCTTATATAGTTCGTTAAATGATCAACTATCAAATAAAATTATTATTTAACTTAAGTGATGGTTAGTTTTCAGATTATTATTTCTCAAATATGTAAATACATCTCGTCTCTACTGTAAACTGGATACATGTATGCATGAAAATAATTTTTTGAGTTCTTTATATTTACTGCAACATTTTTATATTTTTAAGAGGATACACGATCTGATTTTTTACCAAACACACAAATTTCCTTTTTTTTTCTGGATTTTGACACTAGAGAAGTGATTTACAGACTTAAATATTTACTATTGGCGTGTCTCATTTATTGTTCTGTTTTTTATGGGAGCTAGAACCATCCAAAAACACAAAAAAACAGCCAGTTTTATCTGCTGTCTTCGGATACACGGTTTACAAATATGATAAAAAAATATTGGAAATGAAAAATACACCGGCACAGAAAATTTAATTTTCATACTTTTGCTAAAAAAACAAAAATAGTTTTGAGGTGCGGAAAACGGGACAACAAAACCTCGATTTTAGTTAGGTTTAATCACCGATATGCAGTTGCCTTTTCCACAAAATATTGGGAGGCATCTGTAAGAAAGTGGCAGAAAAAACAACCTTCAAATACCAATTCATCATATTTCTCTTTTCAACGCCTTTCCTCTAGAAGTTGAAAATTAATACATTAATATAAAATAATAATATTGTAATAAAACTGGATTTGAACCTCGAACTTTCGATCTGTTAGTCCACGATACTATTACGAGATGGCGACCTGCAAAAATACCATGGGGATTTTTGGTATATATCTGATGGTAAAATTATTATGCACATGTGATTTACGATTGATTTTTCATTTTTTTAAACTAATTTCCTTCCCGAATACATTGGCCTCCGTGGTGTAGTGCTCAAGACGCTTGATTCACGCACGGAGGTTCCGGGTTCGATTCCCGGTGAGAACACAAAAATTAAAATGTGATTTTTCTCAAGCCTAGGTGTACACCACTGTAATTAGGCCTCCTGGCCTGTTGTGGTGCAAAAAAAATGTAAAAAAAATAAAAATGTAAAAAACTCTTTGAATACGATATTTCTCATTATTCATACGTTTAAAAGATTGATTAATATAAAAATAAAACGAATCAATCATCGTCTCGTAATTAAACATTTTCGATTTTATATTATTTTTCCATTACTTTGAACATTGACGTAAAATTATCAACCTTCTAAAAATTTATTCGTTTTTGTGTTAAATCGAAGTAAAACATTTGCTAATCCAATAAAAAAATCAGAGCATTAAGCACGCGAGTGAATTCAGCTCGCTTAGCTTTAGTTCAAATACTTTTAAGCTTCTTAAGTCAAAATAAGGCAACTTTTTGCTTTGCTTAATTCAAACAACTTGTTTTTCCTTCGAAAACAAATTTCTTCAACCCTCCCTTAAACCCTCAGCATATTTTGCTAGAGTTTCATATTTCACATATTAAATAAATAAGTACCTTCTCCTTAATATTACCGTCATGTGAAATTATTCTTACCTTGAGTAGGTACTACAAGGCGCAAAGCAAAAATTACATACGGTATTACACGGTATAAACAATATGTATAAATTGACTAATAGCATTTTGTAAAATTAATACTAAAGTATTTTAGGAATGTTACTTAATTCTCTACTAAGCTTACGATTAGTCATTTGAAACTTTTTAATAAAAACATATCTACAAAAATATCATACCGCACCCCGTGGTGCATAAGGTACTGTACTGGGTACTCCAATTGAAGTTTATTTTTTAGAACAATGTAATATTGCAGTGTGAAATCAACTTTCGAATAAATATTTCACGTCGACTCTGCAAGAAATTGAACCTTGGAACTCAAGCTTGGAATTAACCGATTTAGTTTTTATCAGTATTTCGAGTATGTGAGAATCTTTGTCGAAATTAAATATTTATTTCAGAAGGTTTTTACACGAAAAGACTTTACAAACCTGAAGCGTAATACTAAACATCTAACATACCTTCAAGTCATAAAAATAATGAAGATACGTTGCAGTCGGTGTACTGATACACTGCCATAGTATGCTTAATTAGGTGCGGAAAGAGGGGATATGAATGAATGAAAATGATTATTTTATTTTTGTATTGAATTGAAACGCAAAAGTTATAAGTCATATTTCGTTAATTTTTGACGACTTTCAAACTTCATTTGATAATTTTATACCATTTTATTTGAATATTTACTAGCTGTTCATACTATTTTTTTTTTCTCATTTTTGATTACTATACAGATTTTCATATTCCTCTTATTATAAAATGATATTAAATTAGTAGCTTCAGAACAGATATTTTTGTATCTAATGTAGATACTTAACATATTTCCTTGCAATTTTAAATAAGCACTTAGCCCATATAACGGCTGCATAATACCTATTTAGGGATGTGAATCGTGGCACCTAAGTAGGGCCCATAACATCAGAATACTGAGTTTTGAGAATGCGTCTCAGAAGAATTTTGGGTGCTCGGTGGTTTGACTTTGTAAGGAATGAAGTAATAAGAGAACGGACAGAGAAAACTCCAATGACAACTGTCATCAAGCGGAGCCGATACGGTTATCTTGGCCAAATACTGCGGATCCTCCGGAGAGCCTTAACCGACCTTACCTATATTACACGGCATACCGTGCTCGACGCCCTGGACGTCCGCTGATGAATGTCTGTCGGCAGTTCAGTTGAGAACTACAAAACGCAAACCTGACTTTAGAGGAAACACAGGAGCCGGCAGCCGACAGAGATGACTGAAGGATCTTCATGGACACCGTTTGCTCTAACTAGGGAGCGAACATGGAATGATGATTTTTATTGAACGTTAATTTTTTGCAGGTACTATGCTTTGCCAATAAACTCCTTTTTTCGGCATTAAAACTCAAAATAAATATTGATGCACCTGGAACCACTCAATTTTTAATTTTTTTTGACAAAATATTTAACAACGCAAAATATGCAATATTAATTATTTATTATTCCTTTTCATTTCTCAACCCTCTTTCTGTCTCATTCCAAATTCATTACCTGCCCCAACATTTCTTATCATGCAATGTTTATAACATGTGCAATCTCTATCTACCTACTAAAAAACGGTTAAATTAAAAAAAATAATACGTGTATTTCTTTAAAAAAATAAAATACAGAAATATTGACCGGACTGTTTTTTTGTTGGCAAGAAGATATTGCTTTTAGCAATAAATCCGCCAATGCACACAATTTTTTTATACTTGAGAACTCACTAGTTCTTTGCCGAGCCATTCTATTTACAGCTCTATTCTAGCTCACCCGTGACATTGTTTTCACCTGGGGTGATATTCCAAACGCTCTCGCGGGCGTTAAAAACACTTTTATCTCGCTTTTTGTAAATACACGAGAAATACGTATGTAAATACACGAGATAAAAGTGTTTTCTACGGCCGCAAGAGTGGTTCAGAATAGCAACGCTGGTTGATCCAGCGATCTGTAGCTCTGCCTTCGCTTCTTCGTTCTGATACACTACACGCCACGTCTGTCTGTGTCCAACGAACTGCAAAATATGATGACAGAAATACGGCCGATAAGCAAATTTTGTACTTGTTCCTCCAGTATGGAGACATTGGTTCTTCGGCTTGTTCATAGGATCCTAAATATTCATCGCCAAAACCAAATCTCGGAAGCATTTACTATTTCCTGATTCCGTGCTTTATTTGTCCACGTTTCTATACCATACTCCTATGGGAATATTGGAAACACAATCTTCAGTACTATGTACATTTTTTTTTTCCATTGAGATACCCCGATCTTGCAAATTTTGAAGATTCGAGTCCTTACAAATTTTGATATTTGGATGCAAATTTCAATCATAAAAAACGTTCACCGCTTGCAAAGATAAATGAGCGAGAATAACTAGTATCTTGAACTTTTCAAGATTTTGTCAAGGTTTCATTTATTATTAAATATTTTTACGATTTTTAAACATAAAAAGAAGCAGATTTTTAAATAACGTTTTATGAAACAATTACCTGGAAAATTCTGTGCACATTAGTGCCACAGCTTACTAACGAGATAGTTGATATACAGTTTCTAAAGAAATTTTCGGCAAAACCACACAAATGATGAAATATACAAACACAAAAAAATATTGAAGAACTTAGAATAGATTTTGTGTTTTTGTGCTTTCGGTAAGAAAATGTTACATTAATTAGCAGCATTGTTCAAGAAAATAACATATTTCTTTTCATTTTTCTTTCGTCTGTGCCTTGTTTATTATTCCCTCGTACATGATTTGATAACGACCTGAAACAACGCGAATAATAAGCATTTTGTGTGTTTTTCAATATTTCTTACCTGCTAACACGTTTTTCTTAACCATAATTTGTTTCGTTATTTAGCGAAAGTAACACATTTGGAATTATCAAACATTATTCCATTTTTTACATATAATATACACGTTTAATACAAATTTGTGGGAAAAAATAATAACTACGTATATATTTTAACATGAATTGTAAATTTTACGTAGCGTAAAGTTATAAGGGTATGTATTTGATTGTTTGTGACAATCGACAGGCGCCGTTGGTTAGATGCCCAACTGTGAAACTGGCGTCGCGCGCGGGTTAAATTCCCTCCAGTTGCCAAATACAAGAAACATTTTTTTCTCAACTAGTCTAGGTGTAGTGGTATATTTTTCTACCTTTATTTATATCTTCACCTTCCCACCTGCTAACAAGGCTCTAAAATTAAGGCTTAGCGAATTACTATTTTTTTATTCAAATGTATTTTTTTGTTTCTTAATCATGTTTTATTGTTTTGGTGCTATATGTATTCTTTCTTGACCCACAGAGTTGAGACTTGTATCTTCATAATGTGGATGATCAAAGAATGAAGTTAATGAAATATACTTTCTTATATTTGAAGCACTAACTTTGAAGTGTGCTTTTTCAATACATAATATTATTTTATGGTTATCCTCATAATGTAATTGAGACACATTATATATATATATATATATTTATATATTTTTTTACCGACATAAAAAAACGATTGTATGAATTCTATAATGTGTTTTGGTTTCATGAAAAAAAAAATTAAATGCTTAATTATAGCAAATAAAAAAAGGCATTTGTTTTTTACTATTCATTATTACAATTATCAATTTAAAAAATAATAAACTATACTTAGAGAGCACTTTATAACTCCAAAACCGGTAGGTCATTTAATTGATAAGAAGTTTTTTAAAACACTGCGTTTTTATTTTAATTTTAAATAAAACACACACAAAATATAAAAAAGGCAATAATATATTACATTCGCTCTCAAAGGAGTGATTAAAAAAAAATTGATCTCTAACATTACATTATTTTTTTATTCATTTGTAAAGAGCGTTTTACAGTCGTCGTTAAGCATTAAAATTTTAAGCGCTTAGTTGCAAGATTTTTATACCAATGTTTGAAAAAATTCCGTGGACTGGCTCCTGAATCGTAAGACTGATCACATTGGCTTCCTGTGACAGTTGATTGAGATACGCTGCAGCAAAATTAACAATGCAGTGGTCTATGCACCATCAAAGTGAATAAGGGTTTAATGATAGTGGTTAGCATAAAAATATTTACAAAATGTTCCTTTTTAGAATCCCCATGATGTTTGGTTAGTTATTTAAGTTGGTTGTTTTATGTTTAAATCAAATATTTATCATGGTTTGTTCTTTTTATGTAAATATGCAAAGGGTTATTTTAAATATTTTTTTTATTTTTGTTACGTTATTGTTCTACTACGGTGTATTATTTGAGTTTATTAATTATTCTAACTTAATATTTGACTTAATTCTAGTGAAGTTGAGACTTGTGTCGCAATAGATGTAAATTATGACAAATCATGGGCCTTGATAATGCCTATACTTCCATATTCACTTTAAAAAAAAAAAAACTATTTTGCACTAAATTTCAAATTAAAATAAAGTTGTTTGTGAATATGTCTTAATAATGAACAATATAGAAATGTGCACACATGTATACCTTGTACTTAAAACTGTGAATATTTTGTTGATTATCTCTCTTTATTAAGTTAGTATCCTTTGTTTATTCTCAAATGTAGAAACGTTTCAATAAAGGATATTGTGAAGTGTCTTTAGCACAGGTAACTTCAGTGAGGTCACATTATTTTTATTATTAATAGTTTGTAAGAGAAAAATATGAATAAATAAATAAATTATTTTGGAAAAAATCCGATACACACGTTTAAATTCAATGTTAAATGAATTTAAACGTGTGAGCAATTAATATTTTAGAAAGCGATGAAATTCAGTACAGTATTATTAATTCTAAAAAAAACGCAGAATTTTAGAAAAAAAACATCAAAGTTTGATATATGACCCTATAAAATTGACTTGTCTACAACACACATACTTTTTATACGTTCTTGAATGTAATCAAAGGTTTATAACTATGGCAACTATAAAATAATTAACAAGATCAAAATGCCAGAGAAAATGTAAAAATTAATTTAAAAAAATTATGATATCCGAAAAAACATTTAAGAAAAAAAAAATTCTGAAATTCAAACAGAAGGTTAAAAGATATGTTAAAAGTCCTTAAAATAAAATGTACGAGTGTTCCATTAATGTTAGTATTTTTAATGTTTTACCACAAAGTTAATGCTTTAAACATGACAAAAAAAATTATGTACGTTTTAAAATATGTTTATGTGTCTTATATCAAGATTTAAAAAAATAAAATGAATGTATGTTTATAAATTCATGCACAATATAAGTATTTAAAATCAAAGTATTATTATAGTTATATAACTGTAATAATACTTTGATTTTGAATCTTCATAGCTTTGTATTTTTTCCGGCAACTAATATTACAATAATTATTATAAACCCTTGTAAATGATATTTGAGACTCCGGTTTTTATCTCATTGATAGTCTTATTTTTTTATTGCATCATCCTACTAGTACTACATATTGATATTAATTTTAACGGTTAATAATATTACGATAAAAATCTTGAAAGATTCGGAGTTGTTTAGTATCTGTAAAAATACTAAAACGGTGAAAATAGAAAACCCTTCGAGGGTAATGTCCTTTTTTCAATAACTCTTTCCTTCGCGGAGGTAGTGTATTTTTAGGTCTTTTTTTAATAACCTCATCCTTCATTGTATAACCACCCCGTCCCATAAAACACATAATAAAGTATTTTAAATTTGATATATGACCCTATAAAATTGACTTGTATACAACATACATACTTTTTTATACGTTCTTGAATGTAATCAAAGGTTTATAACTATGGTGAACAGAAAAAAATGTATGGAAAATAAGGTTAACCAGGTTACCTATGGTTAACCTAAGGTAACCTCGGGTTTTTACATGCATTATGTCAAAGATTAATCAAAACTCACATATACCGCCTATCTTCTTAACGCGCCATCCACTGCGCCACAAGACTAACTTAAGTAATTTAAGGTTACAATTTTAACTTTTTTTACATAACAGTATTTTTGACATAATTTGTTTACCCTTCGAAGCACTGACATCGTTATTTAAATTTCAAACAAATGAATTCTAAATTCAAACAATTTTCAACCAATCTGCGTAATTCCCGCCGTTTGAGCTCTTTTTTTAATTTTTCATTTTTGTTCGCTGTATTTGAACTGTCGTGTTAACTGAAACGAATGGTCAACTCGGGTCAGGGAAAATAGAAATATTTTCTTCATATTCGTTTTTGTTTTTTTTAAATTTATTTATTTGCGTATTTCGTAGCGTAAAACGAATCCCAGGGATAATTTCACCAAAAATAATAAAATACCATGCAATGTGAGTAAGTTCTTACAATTTCAAGATGGCGGAAAACAATAGAATTTAAGTCCCAACACTCATGTATGGAAGTAAAACATGGAACTGGTAGAAAAAGGATGAAAACAAAGTGATTGCTGTTGAAATACGGTCGCTTAGACGAATGTGTGTAAAATCAATGCATGATAGGGTTTCGAATGATAAAATCAGGCAAGCTTGAAAATCTGAGATAGGTGTAATCAATACAATTAAGAAAGTGTCACTAAGATGGTTTAGTTGTATATAGTGAATAGATGATAAAAAAATGGTATAATAGACATATGTGGCAAAAATGAATCGTAAGTAGGACGTGGATGATCAAAAAAGACGTAGCATGATCAGATACATCGAAATCTCAAGTCTGGTCACGTCAAAAGCAGACACAATTGAAGGACATGTATGACAAGATGTATAAATAAAGAAGAAGTTACGGATTTATGTCAGGACATGAGAGTATGGGTGTCCATCCTCTGTTTCGGCCAGAATGGCGGGATGATAGTAGTTGAAAATTATATCGCAAAACGAAATATTATTTATTCCGGTATTTTTTTTTACCTACGTAACATGAAAGGGTTTGAAATAAATATAAGATAATTATGTATTTCTGCGTATATATATATTATATGTATTGTCAAACTCTGGCAATGAATATGCCTCATATTCTGATGTATTTAATTAATCACTACTTAACTACAAAAACAAAATAACGAATTTGTTTTTGGCGAAACTAAGTAATCCACTTCAATTGATCTGGTTGATAAATGTAGTTATCCGTCACACTATAATTGGAGATACGTGTGAAATAGAGAATATTGTACGATGGAAAAGATAAAGATGAAGGACAGAATCAGCAGCGTCAGACATGTGTAATGTGTATACTGCAGCCAATGAAATCCTATCTGGACAACGCAACGTCCACCTGGAAGACCACCCAAGAGATGAATAAACAGTTGAATCTTATCTCATATCAGGAAAACAACTAGTTTTCTGTGACACTTCAAAGATGAAGAAAAAAATTAGTTGTAATTTGTGTAATGTAATAAGGGCCTTCATAATAAACTTTGTATAAGGTTAAGCCAAGGCATAGTGGTAGAATAAAATAGCATGGATACTTGGACTGGAGAGAGGTAAATATCCATTCATGTACTTATATAGAGTCAATGTTATATATTTCTCGTCTACGAAAACATTGAACTAATATTGACTATATATATGTTCGGCACACTAAATCGTATAATCGATGTGTCATCATTACTGGGACAGGTAAAATTTTATATTCCGACTCGTAGGTTGAGAAACAACGAAGAACTGTTTATTTACTAGCATAAAACTATGCCCTTAATTATCCAATGACTTGTCTCTGTCGTATTATTTACTCAAGACAAGATCTGAATTTTTTTGGTTCAAGTTTACAACTATTTAAACGAGCACTAAATACACATTAATTTTATATTTGAAGCACTAACATTGTGGTTATTAATCTGGCATAATAAATCTGGGATATACCAATGAAATTGTAATGATTGCGATTCAATGAACATTAAGAGTACCTGAATAATAATATTTTTTCCAAATTCGCAAACCACCTTATGTAAAATATTAATAATTTCAATAAAGACACTAGATTAAAAGAACTTTATGTTAAAAACTAATTATTAAATTTGACAACATAATAAGATTTAAAAAAATAAATATAAAGCCAAATTAACAAAATTTATTTTAGTCGACTCCTGTTAAGTTTCACTAATATGCATTTCAAATAACCACCCCTTTAGGAAAAAAAGACTTGATTTATTAGCTCCACGTGTAGTATTTAGTAAACATGAATAAAATAAAATAGGAAATAATTCATAAGTTACGTAAACCTTGACGAAAAAGCTTGTTTGCTTTGAAACCAGTCAGTGGAAAAAAAATAGTGGTTAAAATCGAAGTTGTTTTATTTATTTTACTTAATAAATAGTCCAGATTTTCTCTTGATGTCCCTTGTGTTTTTCAATGCTATTTTTATTATTTTTTAACTTATTTTGCTATTCTTTTATCGTAATATTGATCTCTATAAATCCCATAATGGACAACGTCCGTAAATAAATAAATACAGATGGAAATACCATCCTTGTTATAATGGTAGATAAATAATGGTTTTTGCATCATTATTGTACCACTTTGCATTGGCGTAACTTTGTTCCAAATTTATAAGTAAAGCCCTTCATTATTTTATTGGTAATCATTATTCTTAAAATCATTAAGTATAAAATATGCAGGTTTGTGTTAATATATGTGTTTTGATATCTCTAATTAAAGTATTTTTTCACTCTATAAACATATTACGTAAATGGCAGAAATGCCGTATGTATGTATTTGATAACAAATGCCGCGCCGTGGCGCAGTTAGTTAGATGCCCAACTGGCATCGTAGGGTCGATTCCTAGCAGTTGCAAAAAAAAATACATGATTTTTTTTTAGTGGTCTGGGTGAGTTTTGTGGTATTTTTTACATAACTTCCTTCCATATCCTCTCTCCCTCACCAGCTGACAAGTCTCTAAAATAAAAGTTTAGCGAGTTATTTCTTTATAAATATTTTTTTAAACTAGTGTTTTGACCATATCATCTCCATTCTATTATTCATACATTATATATAAATTTATTGTATTTTCGCATGTGCATATATATTGTGTATGAATGTGTGTATATATATGTATATGTATGTATATGTGTGTATATATGTATGTATGTGTATATGTATGTATGAAGTATGTATGCTTTATATTTATATAATTAATTGTATTTTTACATTTAATGTAAACTGTATTTTTTTTTCTTTTCTTCTCTTTTGGGATATAACTGTTTTTTTTATTTCTTCAATATTGTTTTTATTTATAGGAAACATATTCGAAAACCATATTTGCAGCAACAAATCGGTTTCTTAGAACAGGCATTTGCCCATATAGGAACCGATTGCAACATTAGGCGTATTAATATTTCTGGCTTGCCGACCCTTCATATACTGAGCCTACTCCTAGTACAAGCAGAATTTGCCAGAGTGTTTTTTGGGCCATTTTTGTAACATTGTATGTATAAACTAATAAATGAATAAAAATGAAATACTAGAAATAAGTTTAAAAATAACAAAAAAATACTTAATGTTATTAAATATTTGTAAATAACCGTTTGCCGACTTTCTTTGTCTACCGGTTTCGAGACGTACCCGTCTCTTCGTCAGAACACCAATAAAACGTTTTGCATGATGGTTTGCATGTTGGTTTAATTGGTGTTCTGACGAAAAGACGGGTGCGTCTATTCACATAACACATAATAATACTCCTCATCATTTTCATTGCATCAAGGTAAGATGGCAGTGTCTTACGCTTTAGTTACCTGTATAATTTTATGTTAGTGATTAATAAAAAAAATGTGTTAAAAAATCACATATCCTCCCAAACCGTCTTACTTAGACCGCCCTCGCCTATCCCCTCTCTTACACATCACACACACTGCTTCACACACACATACAAACACATCCAATTATTTGTACAGATTATTTTTTTCTAAATATTCTCATCTTAAGAGACAATTTTTTAAATGAGGGAAATTGCGGAAAATTATAACATCCCCGTTGTGTGTTCATTTTTTAAGTGATTTATCGAGCGCTTTCCTTTTTCAGCCGGAAAAGTCGCTCTTCCGGTCAGTGTGAGTACTGAAGCTGTAAAAGGAAAAAAAGTAGCTAGCTATAAGACTTACGCCCTTGGTCCCTGAACTTCATTCAATTTTCAGGGCTTCTCAACTAACTTCACTAAATTCAATAATACTTGATTTACTTTGAAAACAACCAACTTTGGCTAGCTTAGAAACACGTAGTTTTTATGAAATCTACACTCATTTTCTCATACCATTTTCTTTATTGACTTAAGTATTTGTTATTTTATCAAAAAATCACCAGTAAAAAAACTTAATGATTTGAATAAAACTAGTAAATCCACAAATTTGGAATTATCTGTAGCTATTATAATATGTTATTACAACTCCATAAGATCGTTTTATCTCTTTTACTTCACACAAGTCAATAGATGGAAGAGTTGAGGAAATGTAGATGTTCAAACATGGGCTGAATGGTAAATGTTACACAGTTTATTTATTTAAGAGAAAATTATGCGGATTCCAAAAAAAATACTATATTACACGTATATTTAAAAAAAAAAATATATTTTAGTACATCCTTATATAAATTAACATAATATGAATGACCCAGTACTGTTGTTGCCTATATCACTTTATTTTTATCGTTTATTTATATTTTTTTTAAAATAAGGATGATATATTGCAACTAAATACAACTTCTATTAAAATTTAATACATATATTTACCTTAATGTTTCCCATTGCGTGAAAGAAAAAATAATTTATTAATTTTTACATAATAAGGAGTAACGTTTTATAATAATAATATTATAATTTATAAATATTTTCAGTACGACATATTAATTACAAAAAATATATAAGGTGTTTTCAATCAGTGCTACACAGAAAAAAAATATCAAAGTTTTGAATACAACACATATTTCTTAAATGTGTTGTATTCAAAACTTTGTAAAAATATCATTGAAACAAAAATAATTCAACACTTTTTTTATTATATCCAATTTTTCGTACACAAGAACTGGATTCAACCCCCTTGGGAGTTTTTAATATTAATATATGACAACATAAACGAACAACATTTTATAGGTGGAAATATAGAAATCTACGTATTTACAGGGCTTGTAATCTGTCATTAGCTGTATTTAACAGCTACTATACATATTGTTTATTATTGACCATTCTACCTATGTTTTTTTAGCTAATTTACTTTGAATAAGTACATAATATTACAAGGAAATGCAATTTTTAATGTCAATTTTAGATGTATATTTCCCATTACGTAAAAGAAAAAAAACAATTCTTGTGTAAAAGGGAGTGACGTCTCACAATATTGTGTTTTTTTAAAATAATAAGTGATAACTTTCAAAGTTTATTCAATATATATAAGTTACAAAAAAATAAACAGTGTTAGAAGTGAGAAAAAACAGTTTTATCCCATAAAAACTGTTATATATAAAAAAAAATTCTTGCGTTAATCAGTTTTCAAGCCTTTTCCTTATTTTAATTTACTATCCACAGTACTCTAATTGTTGAGAACCTCCCTTTCTCCTATCCCCTTGCCCTGTCTACCCCCTACGCCCCCTGTCGACCACCAGGTGTGGGGCAATAAATAAAGGGGTAGTTTATACCCCGTCCGTTTTTTCTCTTCCGTTTTTTCCTACCCTCTCGGATATTCCAAGGAATATTTATTGTTGTGGCCTCATGTAATAAATTCATTTTGAAAAATTATTTTCTTGAAAACGTTTATATTTGGAAGAGCTTCCAGGAATTCGATTAAAATTCAAATATACCATACACAATACAAATAAATATCGCATTTCTGTATCAAAAAAATATTTCAAATGCCAAATGAAGTGTTTCCAAAATCTCGTATTGAGGACTAAAAGCTTTTAAAATTTTGAAACCTAAATACATATTTAAAAATAAAAACGTGATTTTCAAAAACAACATCAAACAAACATTGTAAGTAATTGTAATTGAGCTGAATTATTTTCATAATTATATTTTTACATTTCATCGAAACTAATAAAACATTTTATTTATTTTATTTAACCCCAACGGCTCAGGTGTTCATTTAAACATACGCAAAACAAAGAAGTTTAGTGCTTCGGAAAATTGTTAGCAAAAATGTTTTCTTACACGCTGTTAAAATAAGATCATTAAAGATATTAGAAATTTCTCGAAAATGTACGAAAAAAAATTATTTTTTTTTTTAAATGTAAATGAACTACTTTGAATTACGTTACAAGTTCTTCTGAATCAACCAATGATAGAATATTGTGAAAGATTTTCAGTTACCGGAAAGTCAACTCACCAATCAGCAGAACTCACCGACGAGAACTTGTGACGTCACGGGCGGAGATTTTCAGAATTCCAAAACTTTAAAAAATCATAGCGCTGTTAATACGATGCATAAAAATAAACCTACATAAAAAAAATTGGCCTAGTTTGATAGAATACAAACGATTTTTTTATTTTTTTTAAACACTGACTTTCGGTCCTATAAAAACGTTGATTACGGTGTGCACACATTTGTTTATTTCAGAAACCTTATGTTGCGGCGGGGAGTACATTTTTTTGCATTTTGGTTACCTTCCAAAAAACACGTCTTAAACTTCTAATTTATTCTGTTATGTTTGCTTTGCTGTAGAGCGGATAGGTGTCACCATAATACGTAAATATTTCTGATTTTGATTAGTTTTAAAACATGACTTAAAGTTGCTGTAACAAAGATCGCCGCAAACAATGGGTTAAAGACTTTTTACTTGTTTTGCTCATACTTAAAAACTTTTTATGTCCAAAATCGAGTCAAATTTGGCAATCTTAATAATTGCATGAACCGCCATTTTCATACTGCTTCTTTTTGTCCCTTTCAATCTGAGTTTTGATTTTTGTCTAAAAAACTTATGACAGATGCGTGGGAGTCAAAGTCCAGTGATCGATGACACACACACGTACCAATCGATTTTACCTGCAAAATAAAGCAACGACCGAAGAAGCAAGTCAGCTAATCCGTCCACATAAGATCAACGTCCTGGAGTACAATAACTTCATTTCTGTCATAGAGACAACAAGAACAAAGAACGCGGCCTATAAATATAACACGGAGTGTGGTCAGTCAGCTAAACTTGATCAGTTCAGCTCATCATCGACGTTACATTTGCGCTTCATAACGAAGTTCCGTATATTCATTCGCCGTGTAATAAATACATTGGAACTTCAACCGCGTTTCTTCTGCCCACCTCCAACTGGGGTAGGAGCTCCAACTCTAACAAAATGCAAAATTCTGCTGATGTCATTTTTGTTTTTGACCACATTGCAATTATGTATTGGGTGCAAACATAAGTTGTGTCTCTTTTTTTCTAAATGAAGGAAACAAAAGGACACATAAAAAAATCGCTACAAATTTGTCAGTAACGTAATTTCCTTGATTAATTTACTTTACTCTGCACAAATATTGCAAGCGACTTTGACAACTTAATTTCCTCAATTGAACCCAAATAGTAGCAGGAGTCGAAAATTCTCACTAACTTATTAATTGCTAATTTCGTCTCATGCGACAAACATTTATTTACCAATTGCATCTTTCTGTCTATTCCCAACACTCACCCTCCTTTCAATATATTTCCCAGTCTTTCCATCCCTGTTTTAGAACAACCGGATCCACATCTCCAGTGATCTCACACTAAGTTGTACTTTCATACAGTCATACAACTGTTGTTATGTATATACAATACATTTAACTGTTTTATTTAATTCCAGGTTCAAAGAAAAGTTTCGTGCAAAGGTCCTGTAAGGACCCGAGGAATACATCAAACAGTCAACTTCAGGAGCGCGGGGTATGTTTACGTTAACATAAAATTGCTTTAACCATTAAGCTCACCCTCTCCAGAACTCATAAATTGCCATGATTACGCTTCTTCACACATTAATATAAATATATTCACATAAAATCCCCAGAGATTGTTAAACTTCAGGTCTATGGTTGTGTTTATACACATTTTACTCTTATTTTTAGCTACAAAGGGTGTTATTTTAACTCATATAAAAAAAAACTAATTAGTCAAAGAAAAAAAACTTTCATGTTTTTGCTGAACCTTAGTGCTTGACCATAGTGGTGAGTGTTTTTGGCGCGGCGCGGGTGCGGTGAATTTAAGCATATGGAAATAAACAGTCGCTCGGGAACGGCAAACCGCACCATTTTGGTAATATATCTGTTAAGAAAAATTGATAATGAGCTCTTTTGGATTTTAAAAATAATTAAAAACAATAAAATAAAAAAGCCAATAACAGAAACCTTTCTACAAGCATTCAATAAATATAAGCAAGTTATGTATATGTTATGTATGAATGAGTGTGTTTATGTGGGTATGTATGTTAGAAGTCTAAAGTGTGTGCGTCCTCCCTGTAAGTGCGATTTTGATTTAATGAAATGCCTAAATAAGGAAATCAAATAGAAATACGTCCGTCTGTGTAGTGGTTGGCAGGTTCGCCTACCATGCTTGAGGTCTCAGGTTTGATTTCTGGTAGGGTCAACGCAAAATATTTGTTCGCAAAGTTTTTTTTTTTACACTGCAGTATTTCACTGTCGCAGTTGCTCAGTGAGTTATTCATATTTAAATTTGTTGCAACTTAGAAGTAAAACATTTTTGAGAAAAGAATTTGGAAGTCTGGGTATTTACAGGGCTTATAACTTGTCATTGGCTGATTTAAGTAGCCACTTTACACACCGTGTAGCATTCACAATTCTGCCTATGTTAGAACATCCACATTTCTTCAACTCTTCCATCTGTTGACTTTTGTGAAGTAAAAGGGCTGAAACCTTCAGCATATGGGTAAGATTCATACGGCTGAACCAATTCACCTACTAGGCAACGCCGAAAAACAATTTTCCAATGTTTATACTTCCTATTATATAAGAAATCAAATTCTAATTAAAGTCTACTGAACACATTATTTTATTTTTACAAATATGAAAACAAAAATTTCATGACAATTGTTTTGCCTTGTTAGGGCATTTTTAAACTTCAAATACTAACTTTTTTTAAAATTCTTCCGAAATTTAAATATAAATGCCTTAATTCCCCAGTACCTATAAAACACTCAGCCTTCCTTTGAACTATTGGTTTTGCCCACAATGATGATTTATGTACATGCTATAGTTCATAGGATTATTTTTATTTTTTAGGTACCTTGAATTACATAACTATATAAGGGCATTCAATCCATCTTATCTTCACATACGTTTGAAAATGTCATAAAAAGCCGAAACAATTTTTTTTAGTTATATCTGTAAAAATATAATGTGTTCAGTAGACTCAAAGCAGTGTTTGATTTTTTTTATATTATAAGTTTAGATATAAAGTTCTACAAAATAAACACCAAATTAATCAATATATTATACTTCTTCTTTTACCAGGTATTTAATTCAACATTGTTGTGAGTCCGTCCAAATGCTTGCAAACTGGCTGGATTTCCTTCCCAGGAAGTTACTTATATTTTAATTTAAGCCCTGTAAATGCCTAGACTTCCTTTTTCCCTTCTTAAAAATGTTTTTTTCCCTGTTGCAACAAATTGAAATAATAGAAGGACATGCGTAAATTATAATATTTGTACTATTTTATGAGCAAACAAATATTTTTTTTAATAAAACGAACAAATTTTAATTTTATACACCTTTTATCATTAAATAACATTAAGAACCACTTTAATGGGAACACTTTCTTTCCAAGCAGATGTATTCTTAATGAGCATTTTATATTTCGTAAACAAAACCTCATTCCGAGAATGTTGTTTATTGTTGACTTAGTTATTTATGTTATCTCGTACTAATTTTCAGAAAACAAATATCGGGGAAATTGTTATCACAAGAATGTTATTACTAAAACCACAATTTCACCTTGGCTTTAAAGCATTTCCCTACAGCAATGTTATAATAACACATTGGAAGCGTTTACATATATCGTTTTATAAAATTTTGGTTCTTCGAAAAATTTATGCGTTTAAATTTTATTTAAAATGAAGGAGCTGAATCCGGAAAAGCTTTGCTTTTGCTCGATTTGAATACATACTCGAATATAGATTAAATGAACATAATCGAATTTTTTATATTAATTATTGTATTTACTATAAAGCTCCTCCTTCCCAAAACTATGCGACTTAGAGTATGCCGATGATGCGGTTATAATTGATGATTCAGTCAGAGGTCTTCAAGCCACTGTAGATAGCCTAAATAGGTACTTCGCATGCATGGGTTTAAAAATCAATATTGCAAAAACCCACGTACTGCGTAACACTTCATACGTTGATGCCCTAAATCCCCTGACTCTGTCCAACAAGTCATCGAAAGGGTCAAGAGTTTCAAATACCTGGGAGTATATGTCACGGAAAATGGCAGCTTTCAAAAATAACTGGGAGTGCGGCTAGAAATAGCAGGCGCCACATTTAATAGCATAAGGGCTGCTTGGAGATCGGATATTTACCCAGTGAAAACCAAATGTCGCCTATATAGTATTTATTAAGGGTTATTTAGATATAAATACATTTATTTCCATGTTTAAATATCTTTATCTTTTTTTTATCTTTAATTTCTATTGAATATGTTTTAACTTGATTTATAAAAATAAAAATTTCATTTTGTTGGTTGGTTGAAGAAAATTGCCATTTGGCAATAAGCCCGTTAATGTACAATGAACTTTATATACAAAAAACTAAAAAAAAAAAAATATGAAAAAATCTGTATCAGTACATTTTGCGTTTTTCAAAAAATGTTATCATATTTCGAGAGGTCTCAGGTTCGATTCCTCACATGGTTGATATGAAATATATGCTTGAAAGGGTTTTTTCACACCAGATTATTTTATTGTGGACTGGTACCTGGAGCGTAAGACTGATCATCCTACCTTCATGTTACAAAAATGGTCGAAATACGCTGCAATTGGTATACCAATGCAGGTTCTTATGCACTACAAGTGCGGAAAGGAAATGATAATTATAAAAAAAACTCTCGCAAAACACTAGAAAAATAGAAAAGCGTAGAAAAAATTACATTATGGTTACTTGTAAAAATGAATAAATATTGTTTTTTCTTTTTATTGACTATCTTTCGCATTGAACTAATGAATCTAACTGTATTCCCTGCACATGCGAAAGAAGGGATTATAATATCCCCTATACGAGAAAAAGCACTTAACTCTAAAGATGTTGGGATTACGCAGTCGTATTTTATAGCGTGTAAGTTAATATTGCTAATGAGTGACGTGTCAACGTGAAAATTAAGAATTTTATATGACCAGATGAGTTATTTTATATTTCATCTCACTTTAAAGCTGTCTACTATGAAAACAGTTAGACGATCTCTATAGGCGTCTTGGTTTTGACTCTTTTCAGACCTAAAGGCTAGTGTTCTTAAAAAAATAGCTTGAGCTGATTCAATCAATATAAATCAAACACTCGGGACTCCATACCGGAGATCCATACTCTAAAATGCTTCGAACTTGGGACACGTATGATACTTTTTTTTAAAGAAAGAAATATTCTCAATGACTACTCTCAGGTTAAAACCCTAAAAAAACCATGAGGGGATAAGTCAGCCCCGTAGTTTAGTGGTTGGCAATTTTAGTACCGTTGTTAAAGGCTTGGATCTGATTCCTAGCAGGGCTGATGTGATTTTTTAAGTAAGTAAGTAGTTGTTAAACACATTTATATTTCACTGTTCCTGGACTGGTAATTTAAGCGAAATTCTTACAACTTGCGATTGATATGCAAATGTAATGCCCTAGGCACCACTTGTTACGGATGAAGAATTATTAAAATGATTATAATACTTATATAAATATGTTAATTTGTGTTTTTTTTTTATTTCAATATTTTCGCGCTTCTGCAGATTCTGATTTATAATTGTGATAGATGGTAATTTTTTTGAGCAAAATTAACCTTAAAAGCTTCAATAATTATATTATGATAATGCGGCACTATAAACCAACTTGAAAAACTGCTTTTAGTACATAAAACTTAAGCTTATTTTTGGGTCATTCTGGAGGTCGATTAGATTTAAAATGTAGATGAAACGCATTATTAAGCCCAGAAAAAACATAATTTATCAGTGATATATTGAGGTTCCGAGGGCTTTATCGACGTTTTTATAGTAATATATTACAAAAAATATTCAAAGATTTACTACAAAAATGCCAAGTAAACTAGAAAAAAACTATGCCTTTTTCAATATTACATAGTTTCAAGAAAATTGCTTACAAAAATACTATTTTATTAAGATAAATAATGTAAGAATCTTACACGTTTCAGCTCAAATAAAGCCTTCGGAAGTGTTTGCGTTTATTCTTTCATATCTAAGTCCATTTTAAAAAGCATTAGATATTTCTAGTTATTACAAAAAAAATCGAATAACTTTAGAGACTCGTTAACAGGTGATGGGAAATAACCTTAATGGAAGGAAGTTATAAAAAAAAATCCACAACACGATTTTATTTTACTTGTTTGTTTTTTCTATATGTTACATTTTATTCATTTATTTGTTTATATTTTTTTACCATACAGCCTAAACGAATTATTTAATGAAGAAACATATTTACAAGAAACTGAACAAAACGAACATAAAACTAAGTAGCAAAGACAAAGAAGTGCAATAAAAATTGGTATACAGTATATTTAAAAATACAATAAACATATAAGACTTCGAGCTAACCCATGCTTATCCATCTTCATTCTACACTGTTTTAGTGGCAAAAAAATATACAAAAAGCCGGATGCTCTATCCTAAAGAATTGAGATTGAGAATTAAATGACAAATTTACTAATCCACACATTTTGAACATTGAGGCATAAAAACAAAAGTTGCTCATAAACATTTGGCAACTAGCAGATCATGACTTTAATGATATGATTGGAAACATGAAAATAAATTTATTGCAACACAGGTAGTACATCACTTATTGCATTCAATGTGTCAAAAATACATGTAAAGTTCGGTGGGGTTCGAACTGTCAGTAGGGTTGCATCTTGCTGAAGAGTGTGATTTTATAAAATGCTGCGAACGCCTAGTTGTATACCACCGACAACACTACTGACTAGTCCAACTCGTCAGCGCCCACGTCGCAAACTCCGGAAAATAGGATCACACTCATAACGGTGTGATCACAGCGGATAACGAGAGGATGAAAGTCGAGTTTTTGGCGCCTCAAAATCAAAACCAAACAGCTAAGGGAAGGTAACCCCGACAAAAAATTCCAACAGAAAGGGCTTCGGAAAACCACTTTGGTCATCTTTTCCCAGGAATCGCTATGGCGAGTAAATCCAATAAAAAGTTGTCCTTGCTACAGAGATTCTGTCGCTGTTGTGATCGCAAACGTCGAGGAGACCTGAAAAGGCACCGCAAGAAGAAGAAGATAAAAGATCCATCTTAGTTCTACGTTTCTTCAATAAAGACTGCTTGACAGATTGACATATTTTAAAAAAGAAATAATTACCCATTTGCATTCTGACCAACCGTGTTACTTTTATTATAACATGGTTTTGCAGAGACTCGACATGGCCAATTTGAATTTTATTGAATGGAGACCAATGGAGAAGCATATCTTAGATATGGTCGAACTAGTGAGCAGTAAAGAGTTTTGATAGCATTAATGTTTTTGAAGACTGTCGTTTTTCTTTTGATAAAACCAAGAAGTTTAAGATATTTGTTTACAATATTATCAATGTGTTCACGCTATTAAATAAACGTTTTTCTTATATTATAATGTATTCACTGCTGTGACAATAATTTTTGTAATAAAATTTCCTAAAACCATAGAATTAAGAATAGTCCAGAAGGAGTGTAGAATCATATTTGAATACATCGGACTGTGTCCAATAATTCTCCCACTCCGGCTTACTTTCGCCGCGCGTATTCGTGAAGTCGCCGGGTAATGTTGATTGATGGGAAAAAAAATTATAACACAAATGTAAGATAAAAAAAAGTAATCTGTTAATTTATCTAAAATTTTATTGTGCACGCGGAAACATTGATTGACACAACAGAGTAGATAAGTAAAGGGTCATTTAATAAGAGTAATTGAATTAATGAACTTTGAACTTAAAATATAAAATAAAATTTTATTTGACATAAAACGGATATTTTTATATCATGTCAAATAATATTTGATGTTTTAAAGATAATGTCGTTCAAATGTCCCCCACGGCGCTGTTTAATCCGAGGTCTAATTTTCATTAGTTCTTTCATTAGATGAGCAAAGTATTGTAAAAAAAAATTCTACCCTGGCAACACTAACGAAATTTCCATTTTGTTTCTCCCACGATCTGACAGATGGAAAAATAATTCAATTTTTAGGTTACGCATTTGTTATATACACATTCATTTGCAAATTACAGATGAAATGTGATTCATTCTGTTTTTTTAAGATCCTAGCAGTATGTCTAAACTTTAAAAGGACACAACAAGGCATAGTTGAATTCAAATCAGGAGTTGCGTACTGAGCGACGTCTACAATGAAACTAATTGGTCAAAACGTCAACCTACTCCTTTATGAGTAGTTGAGTCGCCTTTTGTCTGATGTGCGTATGCGGTGTCTGGACTATTCTTAATTCTATGCCTAAAACGTTTAAATTTGTTGCAACAAAGACGGAAACCTTTTGTGAGAAGGGAATATAAAAGTCTGATCGTTTACAGGGCTTATGGCCTACCAGTGCCTGGTTTGAGTGGCCACTAACTCTCTATGCTGTGATTTTTTTTCTTTTATACACACGTTTGGACATGCTCATAATATTGTTGTAAAATATTATTTATGCAAAATAAATATTTAGACTCAATACATCCTTAGCTTTTTTCTAGCAAATTCAA
Organism: Micrasema longulum; assembly: GCF_059751315.1. Classification (NCBI taxonomy): domain Eukaryota; kingdom Metazoa; phylum Arthropoda; class Insecta; order Trichoptera; family Brachycentridae; genus Micrasema; species Micrasema longulum. The sequence goes on along the minus strand of NW_028277535.1, from coordinate 1,645,914 downwards.
GTGGTGTGAATCGCTATCGCGTCACACATTTTCACAGTTTACCGTAAATTTAAATGCGCCTGACTTGTTTGCACATTGTTTTTTAATATTTACTAGTACACTTATAATTTGCTTTGAATGTTTTGAAATCAGAATACAGAAGACCAAAACACATTTTTATCATTTTTCGTCATGAAAGTCAAACGCGTTTTCTTCTGCTCCAAAAACTTAATAATAATATTAAACAAGTACGCATACATAACACATATATACATTTATTCAATATTAAACAAATTTCCAATTTCCCTTTACGAATAAGTACACACATAGGATTCTTATGTTAGATAATCTTATTATGGCGCCTTTTGCGTTTGGAATAAAAACAACCTTTTGATATCACGATCAAACAGAACATTCTTTTCAATTTCGTGTCTGCTTTTTAAAGGAAGGTTTTTGTGTTAAATATTATAATGGGTAATCACATAACATTTCATCATTAAATATTACCCTAGTTATTAGACTGACTTTGCAATTTTAATAACAATATTTTATTGAGTCCTCTCCTGTCTTACTTCTAAAATAATGATATCAAATTACCACTCGTGTAAGAAAAAACCACTTGATTTATTGGGTCCACGTGTAGTATTTAGTGAACGTGATAGAAATAAAATAAAAAGGAATCAATTCATTAGTTACGTAAACCTTGACAAAGAAGCTTGTTTGCTTTGAAACCGGTCGGTGAAAAATAAAAGTTAGTGGTTAAAAACAAAGTTGTTTTATTTATTTGATTATAATGAATAACCACAAAGTTAGTGCTTTAAATATAAACTTTATATTTATTTATTTTTCAAATTAAATATTTAAAAAACAAATAGTTGCTTACTTCTGCAGAGGAGAAGTGAGGGAAGCGCGGAGTCAGACTCCCCCTCCCTCCGCCTTGTTTCTCCCCTGCAGAAGTAAGCAACCATTTGCTTTTTTAAAAAATTTTGTTTGTTTTAAAAAATATTTTAATGTGCCAATATTTTTTCTTGCTCATACTGATCATCGTGGCTTCAGGTGAGACGGGGTTTAATGAACACCCTCTTTTTTTTGTATTTTTTCCTTTATTTAATTTTTGTAATTTCTTAATTTTTAGTAATATCATTACCTCAGAGCAGCGTTTCCTTACCGCCGGTTTGCGAACCGGTACCGGTCCGTTGAAATTTTTTGCCGGTCTACAAGAATAAGAAAAACATTATTAATTATTTTTATATATTACACAAAAATATAATATCAAAATCCAATAAATAAAGAATCGATACAAATAAAAGTTTTTTTACCTGCGTTACCGGTCCGCATTTTGTTTTTTTCTATTTTCACCGGCCGCAGGCTTAAAGCCATTGGGAAACGCTGCCTTAGAGGATAGAAGCGGGTGTACCTTTTTTACTTTGATAAAACGCTTAGGTTCACTCCAAAATGACGCCACTTTAAATTCATTTTATTTTATTAATAATAACTGTTAATAAAAATAATTTAAAGAATATTGCAAGCTATCGTAGAACAAGTTATAATCACCTAGTTATTTATATTATAACTAGGTTTATTTAAAAAATAAAGCTGAACTAAATTATTCGCCCTGAGATAGTCGCAATACTTAATGAGACAAGAATGGTCGCAATGTATTTGAGAGATAGTATCAGTATTAGTATGGTCCCCTCAGTATAATGTATATATTATTCGAATTAAAAACTATTAAAAAAAAATTAAAAGGAGCCTGGAATATCATTTTAGCAACATTGAAAAGGATTACGGCGCATCTTTGATCAATTTTAATATAGAATCACTACAAAAAAGGCGCCTAACATGTGTTTTAATTTTTCTTTTCAAAATTCTCAATAATATAGTTGATTCGCTGTATCTTTTACGAAATATTGGTTTCCGTTGTTCTCTTTTCTATAGCAGATTAAAATCATTTTTTTATGTACCAACTTGTAAAAACAATTATACCTTGAATTCATTTATTAGACGTACCTGTAGAAATTACAATGGATTTAGTATTGATGTAGACATTTTTAAATGCACGCTGCATTTGTACAGAAAATTTCTTCCTGGGGTCGATTATTTGGGATAGTTGCTGAATGTGCATCTTGAGTGATTTATGCTATGTATATGTGGCGCATGTAATTTATATGTTTGTGTATATTTTATATGTGCGTTCATGTGTGTGCGTAGATGGCTCGGAGTGTACATTCGGTATTTTTATTTATTTTAATTTATTACCTCCATGGAAAACGCAAATGTCAACAATTATTATTTTCTAACTTGAAATTTTTATTTATTTATTTTTTTGTCATATTTAATATTTATATATTTTGCACAATTTATGAAAACTTAATTGGTCTATTTATGTTGAAAAATTGTTGTTTTTAATACTTTTTATGTATGACTGTATGTTTTCTGAATAAAATCAAATAAATAAATAAAATATACTTTTTATTCCCGTTCTTATCTTGCTTTAAAGAAAAATATTGAATAAAAACACATAAAATTATCATTTTTTATTGTTTAATATTTAATTGATGAAAAAGGTGTACTTTGCACTTTAACCAAGTGTATTGTCGCACGGTATCTTAAGATGGGGAGGTGCGTCGTTGTCTTGTTTCCACCCTCTCGTCTATTGTCAAAAGTCTGTTCATAGAATTATAAATAAAAAAAACCATATCGCTACCCTTCAGAGCAACTTTTTAAGGAATTTATTGTTTTGGACGTTAGACAATTGTATGCTTAAACAAAACTAATTCATCATAGACAAAGAGATTCGATTTACATAAACTTAGGATATAAAGATTTTGGTATTATTAATGTTTTTACTGTACATTTGGTATTTACTTTTTAGACTGAAAAAGCACACATAATAATAAAACTGTAATTTCTTTTTCATATTATTATAAAATACATAATTTACTGCCTTAGAACGGGGAAGCTATCCCTAGTTAGGCAGTTTAGATGAACCAACAGCAAAAGTAAAAAAACATGTATGTTTACTTTTGCTACTTTATTAATTTGTTGTACAAATAATTACTTATAAATTGCTGTAATAAATATGTAAATATGTAAAAATCCACAAATCCACAAAATCACTATAATATAATTGACCACGTCTTAACAGCACACAATATATCAGCTAGTAGTGTGTTCTTCTATTACATTAAATTAATAAATCTTTCTTTTTTGTTTTGAAAAGAAATACAAACATTTTAAATAACCAACATTTTTGTGACATTTTCCTTTGCCTTCCGTTATATATTTTTTTTAAAATTGAAATTTTTCTTTTAATTTTTTTTTATAGAATTGTTTTCTCTTTTTTAAAAAAAGAAGATAATTCTGGTTGCAATATTATATTTCTAATAATATCTAATTTACGTTTTTAATACCTTTATACCTGACCTTACAGGTACCGATAGCAACCGATTGCAGAAAAAATAAAAAATAAGTGGTTAAAAACAAAGTTGTAAACATATTTATTTAAAAATAGACTGTTTAGAAATGCAGGTTTTATATGTATGAATGTACTTTATTCGAGTATTAATTTTCCCCTACAAAATTATTTGTATAAATTACGTTTTTTCTTCTTGATACGATTATTCCTTGAATAGTTTGGGATTTAAAATGATCTCAAAGTTTATTATCATTGTTTAAAAATATTTTCAAGGTACAACATACTGTTTTTTTCATTTCATGCATTTGTCCTAAAAGGCCTCCCCATGATAAAATTTTATCATAAATGAGCTGGAAAAGGGCAATATATTTTAAGTCATTTATCTGCGTTCGCAAAAACGAAAATTTCCCCTGCATCAAAAGAAAATTTAATCTGAGTTACAAGTATCATAATCATCATCATCATCCCTATTTCTCTTTTCACACCCAGTGGAGCTTAGGGTACTGCATTAAAGCACCAAACGCAGTGTTTTTGAATTATCTCTTATGTACAGAAAATAAATAATCTATCAAACGCTTTGTATTTATTATCGGAATATAAAATATAAGGGTGTAAATCACCTTTAAATATTGTATTTACATACCGATCTTTTACCTGAAAAAAGTGCAGTCACATCTTAATTTTTTTTACTTTATTGATCAGTCAGTTTATCTCTTTCAGGAAAAAAATACAAAATAAAATTACTTTCATACTAACACAATTTATTGATAATACTTTTTCCTATGTAAAGCAAAAGAAACATTAAATAAAAAATTTACTGTTTAGCGAAACTATGAGTGTGTTCATGTGTAAAAACTACAATCTTAATTTGCCAACAAACAAGAATTCTGAAATAGCCAGTTTTCATTGTATTCTCACGAAATTTTAAATGCCTTAGGCAGCTTTTGACACTTTGAACACCGGGCGAATAATCATAAAATTTACCCTGTGCCCGGCCCATTTTTGTGAAATTTCATGCTTTGTGAAGGGTTTCTTAAAAGTGTCATAATTATTAAAATACTTCGTTAAATCAATTGAAACTTCTCATATTTATTTGAAATAATTAAATTCGTCACTGTTGTAAGATATTTTTGCCAACATTAGCTTTTATGGAGAACCACATTGCGCAATGCAATGTTCGCACATATACAGGGCCTCACTCCTTTTTTGTGCTTTGTATCCCGGAGCCGTAAAAACACGTGATTATAATAACAATGCATTGAATACCGGTCCCGTGTTTTCACGTGGTTTACCAGTAGCGAAAAAGTACTGAAAAAATTCTCTAGATGTCAGTAAAATGTACTTTTTTAGACTGCTGGTAAATTACGTGAAAACACGGGACCGGGACACAACGCATGATTATATAATCACGTGTTTACATGCCTCCGAAATACAAAGTGTTAACATTAAAAAAAAAACATTATATTGTCATCTACGATATAATATATTATACAAAACAAACAAATAAAAACCCAAATTCAAATATTATAATTATAAAATGTCAATAGATGCGACGTGACGTTTCTATTGATAACATTTAAAATTGTTTATAGGTAATTTTATGTAGTTTTCTTCATTTTAACGTTGTTTTTCCCGACGGAGGTTGGAAATCATCAAAACAACTCTCACTTTGTTGGTAGCTTCCCAGAACAAGGACTGAGTGCTGCAATGGAACCAGTCCTCCAAGTTCTTTAATCAAGAGCCTTCTGACTGCACTGCGTCTTCCTTCAATCCTTCCTTATAGAATGACTGATGTATTTAAAAATTAGTTATTAGTTGTTGTACGTCTATCTAAATAAATACATTACATTACATAGGAGCATCATAAAACATTTTTCAGTATTCTTCCATGTCAATTGTGAAATAATTTTATCTTTTTTGCAAGAGTTTTTTTTAGAAGTTTTTTAAGTGAAACTTAATAATCATCGCAAATATTTCCTTTTCAGTCTCTCCTGTATTTTCCACTTGAGATAACTTTACTGACTTGAAACGGATTTCGCCATTTCCTCTATCAATCAAAGTATTAAAATTACTTGATCGATTCCTGATGAAGTTAATGCTCAAGTAAAATATTCCGCCGGTACGAAATGTGAAGCTGCTTCATGAATTGGGAAATAAATACTCAGTCAAATATTTAACGTAAAAGGATTAATTTTAGATGAACAAATTAAAGATACAACATATATAGTTTCTCTATTGACATTTCTTGGTGAAATTATATTTTAATAATAATGAATACTGTAATTTGGTTTATTCCACTTTTAAAAATTATCAGTGTCTATGTAAAGTCGTCGCCAAATAAGAATGCCCACGCTTACACAGATTTATCACTACTGTTACTATGTATCGGCCTCGTGATGCAATGGTCAGCGCGTTTGAATACCATGCAAGAGGTCTCGGGTTTGATCCCCGTTATGGTTGATGTGAAATATTTATTTAAAAATGGTGATTTTGCTCTGGAGTATTTCATAGTCCTTGGAATGGTACCTGAGACTGATCATTTTACTTTTAAGTAAAAAAAATATCAAGATACGCTGAAATTGCTGGACCAATCTAATGTCTTGTGCATCATTAGGTGCGAAAAAGGAATGATGATGTTACTATGCGAGTGAAGACATTCTTATCTTGCGGGCAGTGAAATAAAAATAATACAAATAAAAGTGCAATAAAATTAAAAACAGAATTTTAGTTGATCTGATTACGAAGTATTTATTACAAGTGCAATTTAATTCGACGTTTTTTTACCGTAGTGAATGTTTTCAAAGGAGTGCGGGACCCAAAAAGCACTCACTCCACATATCAAAAAACTGTTTTAAAGACCAAGGGCTTTTCTATCGATTTTAATTATATTTAAAAAAAAAATATATTTTTCTTAAAAAAAGAGTTACGTTTAGAAATTTCTATTTCCTAAATTTTGATCAAAATTAAAAATTACTCTTCTGTTTTTAATGCCCCTTTTCACTGTGAGTTTGACCTATGGAGTTTGACCTGAACGGACTTTATGTCAGGTGCTTACGCTTAAAGTATCAAAAACTATATTAAAAAATATATTGCAGTGTAAAACCACCTTTAAAACTAAAACCTATATTTCACGTTCATCTTACCAGGAATCGAACCTGAAATCTAAAGCATAAGAGGCAAACGCATTCGTCACTACACTACAAGACGTTGTAAGTCAAGATTGAAATGTCACTATCTAAATATTTAAATTGTTCCTTTATCCTTCTTCTTTCCTTCCCATCCCCTCTTCTCTCTTCATAGTATAGTGTAATTTTTTGTTTTTTTTATAATTTTTGTATACAATTGTTAGATTCAATATGTCCATGTATTTATAATTTTCACAAACTAAACGGTTTGGGTAGGCTGAAAGAAATTGCCTTATGGCATATATATATATTGTTTATGTATATAAAGTGTCAAATAAATAAATAAGACGGAGTTATCTATCTACATTCGATTTTTTTTTCAAAAGAATATTTTTTAAATTAAAAACCACTGAACTTTCTCATTAACATACATACAAATAACAATACAAAAAAATGTATAAATAAAGGTAAAAAATTCAATTATTCAGTAAAATATAAAAAAAGTTACCCATGTGATCTAATGTTGTATTAAAATATTTACGCATAAAATGCATACGAATCTACTGTACCTTTATGAATATCTTCAGTACGTATTCTGTTATTCAAATCTATAAAACTTTGAACAGTTTTCGTGGTTGAAAAATTTACATACGTTTGTATTAAAGTATGACGAATAGTAAATTTTCATTTTACATAGCTCTGCAATATTTATGTTTTAAATTTCTGTGCGAAATGCCACAAACAGACATTGAATAAAATTTATTGTGCTAAAATAATCAACCATTTTATCATTTTTATTAAAAAGAGTTATTTAGATCTAAATTTGTTTCAAAAGAAAAAGAAAACATCTTTGAAAAGCGAATATGGAAGTATAAGCATTGACAAGGCTTATGACCTGTCATTGGCTGGTTTAAATTGTTACCTAGGGAGGAAAGCCATCCTGTCACCAAACATTTAGACAAAATCAAAACATTGTTAATTAAACTAACTGGTGTTAGAAAAAGTATAAAATATAAATTTTTGCTTACAGGCGTTGCCTAGTAGATGAATTGGTTCGGTCAGATAAATTTGCCCCACATGATAAAGGTTTCAGCTCTTTCACTTCACAAACGTCAACAGATGGAAGAGTTGAGGAAATTTGGGCAAAATGTTGAATGTAACATAGTGTGTTAAGGGGCCACTTAAACCAGTCAATGACAGGTCATAAGCCATCTAAATGCTTAAACTTCTATATTACTTTTTCATGGATGCTTTTACTCTCAGTTGAAATTGATTTAAATCACAATAATCTTATTCTTGATATTAATAAATGTAAAAAAGCTCATTTAATTCGCTAGAAATCATGAGACTAAAAAAATGATAAAAATTATCAGAATTTTAAGTCTTAACTATGTGGTCAAGTATTTTCATAAATTTCTGTAGGAAAAAATGTATATAACCACTTACCGACTTTTTTTAGTTTACCAGTTTCGAGACGTTTCCCTTTTTTTTGTCAGGACACGAATTACGCTTCAGCATAGTAGTTGCACAAAAATATAAATCCAACTCAGCATGCTGATAAAACACATGATATTAAAAGCTTACACCAACGTGCACTGATTATAATAAAAAAAATGTTGCCATGGAAAAGGTGAGGGGGGAGGAAGGAAGGGGTTTAAATTTACAAGGTAGGTTGACCATTACAATAGTTTTTTTTTTTTTTTTAATATCTGTGCACGTTGGTGTAAGATTCTAATAGCCATGTCCCGTAAGCACATTGATTTTATATTTTTGTGCAGCGACTACAGTGTATGTGTAAAGTGGGATTTGCGTGTGAGTGTAATAATTAGTGTCTTCACGAAGAAACAGGTAAGTATCGAAGACGGCATACAAATTCAATTTGTTTGGTGGATATATATAGTCTATATAGGTATTCACCCACCGTTAATGAATTACAGAAATATCCAAAGTTCTAATATTGACACAATTGGTAATGCTACATTCCATTCTACTTAAGTAAGTTTAACCAGAAATCACATGTGTAAGTTCCGTTAAAATAGCTAGACTTTTGTTAATGTACTCGAATCTTCTTGTTTATCAAGTACGAACTGAACCCGGCAATACTTTGCCATTTCTAGATTTGATTACATACTCTTACATGTATACTAAATGTCCTGCCGGTAAAACAACTGTGTGACTACAAATTGATATAGATCATTTTGTTGATCCGGAATATAAAAAAAGAGTTTCTCACACTCACAACACTAGATTAAAAACTAAGGGCTCCTTGTTTGTTCATTTATTTATTTATTTATTTTATTTTATTTGGCATTTTTACAGCTATTACATAAACAAAATAAGTAGAAAAATTTTAACAATGCTAAAGCCAATTAAAAAAATCCACTGTACATATAATGACACATAATATAAAAGAAAAGAAGTTTAGTAATTGTATTTGTGTGACGTTTGTATTCATGTGTATGTGAATGTGTGTATGCGTGAATGAATGAGGAAAAGGATACATGTGCGTGTGGGAATGAATGAGGGAGAGGGTGCGTGAGTGTGGGTACATAAGTATAAAAAAATAATTGTTTAAAACTTTTAAATGTATTAAAAATGGTACAATAAAGAGCTTAGTAAAAAGTTAGAAACCTTTTTGTTAAAATTCAAATCAAGAAATGATAAAAATTGTTTTTTTTATGTTAAATTTTTAAACCGTATTCTGAAAAAAAAAAGCATTTTATTTTAAAATTTAACTGATACACATCGAATGAATAATGTGCGACGAGTCCTATACAATACGGTAGGTAACCACGAAATGCAGGAAATACGAAATGATGACAACAATAAAATAAGGTTTGACAATACGCGAACGTTGATTCAAAATGAACACACAAATGCATATTATATGCACCTACCTAATATATAAATAAGAATAACATTTAAGTTTGATAGAAATGATTCGGATCATAAAAATGATAATTAATTAAATGATGATTAGTAATTTGAATGATGATTAGTAAATTGTTCCCCGAATTACGGAGAGCGAACATTAAATTGCGTTGTTCCAAGATTGTTCAATGATCTCCCACAAACCATCATTAACATGAAAGATCTTCAAATGAAAAAAAAGAACTGAAGAAATATCTTCTAGATACTTTAAAGTGCCTGTTTATAAATGAATTTGTAAAATATAAATAAAACAAATGTAATATAAACCTGTCATAAAAAAAAATGTGTCCCACCGAAAAGTCTTCAGACTTAGTGGGTAGCAAATTCTTATATGTATTTTGTAATTATAAAATAAATGCTGCTCTGCAGCACTGAAACTGAAATTGAAATGAACACAATGGTAAGTTTAATATCAATCATTGTATATAGTTAAAATTTGAAAGATTCTAACAATTGTTTTGTATTTGCATTCTCGGCGAATGCGGCCCTGGTGAACGATGAAAAAAACATTTACGCTCCTAACTTTTTTCTACTTAATGAATTGAAAATTTAAATTGTCTCTACTGAGCACTGGCAAATTCCTTTAAATGAATAATGCCAAAAAGGGCCACTGCAAACGCCACATGTCCTTTTTGATACATAATATGTCAATGGTATCCTATCAAAGTAAAATAGTTTTTTCGGAAATAATGCTTGAAATACTAGTTTCCAAATAGAGAATTTTCGAATAACTCTTGTAATCTGCAAGCTTGTTTTAAAACTAAAAAGGCTGACTTGGGTTAAAGATGTAGAATATATATATTTATTTTTTTTTATATGGAGGAAAAAGCTGAGGTAATCGGCTGGTTTAATCATTCACTGAGAACGGACTGGGCGCTGGGCGCACTTCATAAATATTGTTTTGTAGGAAGATATTAACGGTGATGGTGATTTTTAATAAAAACTATTATTTTATTTATTTTCTCATAAACATGGTTACCATAAAACATTATTTCTGAAAGTTAACACTTTGTATCCCAGAGCCGTGTAAACACGTGATTACATAACCACGCGTTGTGTCCCGGTCCCGTGTTTTCAAGTGATTTACCAGTTGTTCAAAAAATTGCATTTCATTAACATCTAGTGACTTTTATTAGTATTTTTTCGCTGCTGGTGAACCACGTGAAAAGACGGGACTGAGACACAATGCGTGGTTATTATGATAACGTGTTTTTAAGGCTCCGGGATACAAAGCACAAAAAAGGAGTGAGACCTTGCAATGTGGTTCTCCATAAAGGCCAATGTTGGCAAAACTATCTTACAAAAATGACTTATTTAACTGTTTCAAATAAAAATGAGAAGTTAGAATTTATTTAACTCGGTATATTCATAATTATGACACGTTTAAGAAACCCTTCACAAAGCATGAAATTTCACAAATTTGGGCCGGGCACAGATAGTACAGTAAATTCTGTGTGTATTCGGCCGGTGCTCAAAGTGTTCAATATAATGGTAAACTGTGCATAATCGCTTATTTTGAAGATTCGCCCCTCCTACGGTCGGTACCAGGATTTCGTGATATTTACGACTACTAACGACTTTCGTGATACTTACGACTTGTGATAACGCCCCCTGTTACATTTATAATCCTACTACTAAATAAATGTTTTTATTAAACGTAAAATAAACGTACATAAAATTGGGTATTACAAAATTCATTTCAATGAAACTGTTCATACAATATGATATTATTACATTTCTATGATAAACTGCGAACCGATAAAATTTACTGCATTTTCAACGATCTGTATATTACAATGCTATTCTAGGACAATCGTCTTTATTAGCCCACAGATGGCGAAACTTGTTCCGATTTACATACGCCATACTTTAGTGTATTTTACGAAGCAGTTATTCATTAATGTTCCTTTAGATTGTAACTGTATAATCTTCAGAGTAGTATTATAATTGAGATGGGAAGGATTTATTTTATTTCTGCGCTGCATAACTGAGCCAGCACAATTATATAAATTATTGTACTGGTATTTTGACTACGTGATCGCATTTTGACCGCGTTCAGTCTGCTTTCATCCTTCTTCCACCAGTTCCAAGTTTAAAATCCTTACATAAGAGTTGGGACCTTAATTCTTTTGTGCACTGCCAGTTTAGTTTCAACTGACGGATTTCTTTTTGTAAAAAAATACCCATCTTCATTTTAATATGTTAAGATTATGTATTCTTAATTCTTCCAGACACGGACAATTTAGCGCTCCGAAAAAATGCAGTATTCATGCTTAAGAAATAAGGATTGATTATAACGATATGAAAACAAATCGAAGAAACTCACGAGATAATAAATCATCTCGGCTGTTATTCCCAGACCCTTATATCAATCAAATTATACGTCAATTCTTCAGCGCAGATGACCCTAGCATTGTCAATTCCAGAACTTATCACACACCATCAAAATATTGGCATCACTTAGTTTAATAGATCGATTCGAGATAAGTTTGGATGCTGTCCAAGATCTGGCAGCAGGCGAATTACAAAGGGTCGTAAACTTTGAATGTCTAATAATGAATACTTAGTTTTTTAAGCCCGGGTCGCGGGGACATTTATAGACCAAACAGAAGTTTACTTTCTTTATACCAGGTCGAAAGCTAATCGAATAATATGTTTGCTGGTATTCGGATCTCGTAGAGGATTCACCGCATTTAAGCCGGATATCATGTTAATACTTTAATAAAAAAGTTTTCTTTTTTCATCAAATTGAAATATTTTATCATTCATTTACGTTACGAAAATAGTCAAACAACAAAATAATTAATAAAGTGATACGTTTCATAGTGAGTGGGAAATCTTTGTAAGGTAAGTTTGTAAACATTTGCTATTACTATTTATTTATTTGATTACATAATTATATTAAATAAATAAGTTATTTATCCCAAACTCCCTTATTTCAAAAGTCAACATAATAGAAATTGTATGGATACATATAATCATAATTTATAACCATTTTTTTCGTATATTAACCCCTATCTTGACAAAACGAAAATATTTTTTTTTAACACAGTTTATGATTGAAAAGGCTTTGGAATCCCAATTTTGTTTTTCATATACAGCTAAAAATTAAAAATATTAATTAACAGTTTTAATATATATATATATATATATATATATATAGTTGGATAATTTATATAGCGCCATTTTTGTGAAAATTACCTAAAGGGTGCTGTACAATTAATAAATATCACAGTACGTCTTGCAGCTACAGAGCGCATGGACGGTTGGGATTTTAGTTCCTCGTTTTCAATTAAGATCAATAAAAAATTATAACAGATAGGAGCTAGATTACAGGACATCTTGCAGCTACAGAGCGCATAGACAGTTAGAAATTTAGCCCCCAATTGTACATTTTAAAAATTGACAAATAAATTTAGTGTATTAATGATACTAAAATAAATAAATAATATGAATAATAAAAAGGAGTAAGATTACAACACGTCTTGCAGCGCATAGACGATTGGAATTCTAGACCCCATTTACAAAATTTAGATATTTTTAAGTTGATATATGAAAGCTTGATTACCAATCATCGTGCAGCTACAAAACGCATGGACAAGTGGAATTCTAGCAAAGTTAGAATGATATCAATAAATTTACAAAAAATAGAGCATAGTAGTAAAATTGTCAAGTGTTCAAACCAAGAAATAAGCAATAAAAAACTAAATAAATAAAGCACTGTATCAACTCCATCGTTAACAAAAGGAGATCGATGTCCGAAGAGAATCTTTTGTAGACAGTAGGTAGATACCGTCACCATGTGGTCCACTGGCTGCTGGAGAATTTCTGGAAACGCGCGTGTGTAGACTGTATGCTGTTTTACTCGTTGATTTAGTTCATGCAAAAAAATAATCATTTGTATCCTGTAGAATACTTTGCCGAGTTAAGGTTTGAAACGGTTTTTTTTATTTGTTACCACAGATACATATCGGTAGTCAGATGGCAGAAGGGAGCATCTGTAATTTTCAAAAATGTTCAGAAGAACTGAAATACGTCTCAATTTCAAGACTTTAATCCACAAACTAAAATATTTTACTATTGCTTTTTAACAATAAATTACCATTCTTAATGACGCTGATTTTTTTTTTCTGCGTCTATTTACTGAAATATTAATTAAAACTTTTGAAAAATAAAACACTGACAAAAATACAAATGGTCTCTTCTGCCATCTGACTACCGATATATATGATTCAAAAAACCATAACGTATTCATAACTCTATGAGGCCAAGAGCCCTGTTTTGAGTTGGGATACAACATAATGGAAAGTAAAAGCATGCACATTATTAAATAATAGCAATAAGAAAAATTATTACATTCTCATATAATAGTTACATAAATTATACATATTTTGATATTCTTTGCTTCCGAAACTAAACTTATTGATATTTTGCGTATTTCTATAACATCATATTTAAAAAAGAGTATTTGTTTAATTTTTTTTTATAATTTATCTATGATTAAAAATATTTATTCTAAAAATTCTTCTTAAAATTAGAACCACGTTTTTAATGGACGCAATCGATTTGTGGCCATTTTTTTAAAAATATTATAATTTTTATATATGTAATATAAGATAACTTTTTATTTTCGTATTCTGTTAATTTATTACGTATGCTTATATTTATTTTTTATTACTATTTTTTTTTTTTTAAATCTTAAAGTAGGGCACACATATCAAACATATTGTTATGTGTATTCTAATAATAACATTGCATATATATTTAATTTATAAATTGTTTATCACATATGTCTTGACCATTATTTTAAATTTTGATATGTTTTTTTCTTCATAAATATTTTTTTCCATTTCGTCATACTTTTTAATTGCTTTAAATAAAATTGAATTTTTTGACTTTGCCTTTTTCCTAAATGGAAGTCTAATTTTGTTCTTTTCTCTAGTATTGTGATCGTGTTCATGCTGGTTCCGATCAATTTTTTTCCAAAATTCTGTTTTTTTTATTAGAGTTTATAATTTTATGAACAAATATCATTGTATTGTAAAATATTCTTTGTTTATATGTTAATAATTTCATTTCATTTACCATCGACTTTACCCTCGTATATCTGTTTTATTACTATTCATCATTTTTTTTAAATAATTTCTATATTTGCTACTATTTTGATATTTCATTCACAATATTAACTTTTGTTTTTGCTGAAGACATAAGCCGTTAAATAAATAAATAAATTGATATTTATCACTTTATGTTATTAAATATTTGCATATAACTACTTACTGACTCTTCTTTGTCTACCGGTTTCGTAGAATTCATGTCGGGTTGGTCTTATATTTTTGTGCAACAACTATGGTGAAGGTAAAGGTGTTTAGTGTATAGTGGGTCTTGCATGTTGATTTAATAAGTGTCCTGACAATAAGACGGGTACGTCTTAAAAACCGAGAGACATCGAAAAGTCGGTAAGTGGTTATATACAAATATTGAGTTACAGTTAGTGAAATGTTTAATCACAAAGTTAATGCTTTAAACTTGCTTTTGCTTTTACTTTTGATTTATATTTTAACTTTTGATTTCAACTCTTAATTTATACTTATTCATATGCACGTCTACTATCTGCATCTATTAAATTATTGTTGGTTGTGAATTTTTACGAAGAAATTTCAATGGAAGCAGAGAGAGAGGGATGAAAGTAGAGTTGGAGCTATACAATATCTTCTCCCTTTTATTTTCTTTTTATTTAATATTCATATTTGTACTTTTTTAGGATTCAATTATTTTTACCCTTTCCTGCGTTCATAATAAATTAGTGTGAAATCTGTAATTGGTCTTATTTTTTTAATTGTTCTTTTGTACCTTGTTTTATATAAAGACCGTATGATTTCCTTAATAAATAAATATTAATAATATGATATTAGCTATGTATTAAATAAATAGAGGGTGATTCTTTCATCTTAATTCTTAAAGTGTTATTATTTATCATTTCTTTGACATACTTTTTAAGATTTTGCTATAAATAATGTCTGCGCTTTCTCACAAACAACGAATGCGACGTTTTTTTTAAAATATTTTAAACGAAACGATGAAAGAAAAACTTTTTGAAAAAAATTGAATTGACTATCAACATAAAAACGTATAGGTTTATTCATTGCACTAATAAATGCGAGAAAAGCGGTCAAATGAAAACTTTGATTAAATTTTCCCAAGTTGTTTCCGTGAATTGGAGAATATTATTTGAACAATGCGCCCCGTTTTGGAAAAGTTCCAGAACATAGCGATGTGCATTGCATCCAAATATTAGATGTTTCATTTATCTCCGCTCTTTGCACTTACTAGCATTCTCTGCAGACTTGCATTTTCCCAAAAGCTGAGGAATAAGAAAACACACTTTA
The DNA here is from genome assembly GCF_059751315.1 of Micrasema longulum. Taxonomy (NCBI): domain Eukaryota; kingdom Metazoa; phylum Arthropoda; class Insecta; order Trichoptera; family Brachycentridae; genus Micrasema; species Micrasema longulum. The sequence continues at coordinate 1,630,072 of NW_028277535.1, read as the reverse complement.
ATTTTGCCCACTCACACTTTTGAAAAAGTACAAATGAAATTCTTTCGTAACAACGAAAAAATATTAAAATTATTTTTCCCTTATTTGGAAAATTTTCGAAATCAAATAAGATAAATTCCATCACGTTTTATGTTACATTAACTCACTTCTGAAGGTGAAATTTATTAGTTATATTATTAATATTTAAAGCATTAACTTTGTGGTCAAACATGTTATACTATGCAATATGCAAAATAATAAAAAGGTGAAGTAAATAAAATAGAAATATTTCACGTTAGAAAAGCTTTTTTTTTTTTAATAAAAATAAAATTTTGCGCTCTTACGATTTGCCCAAATGTTTTATTTTGAAGGCCATTTTCAACTTCGTCATTAGAAATAGGAATCAAGTTGCGGTAGAGTGGAATTTAAAGCATGGACCTTTGAGCCGTGAACCGACACTAGCCACGAGACCATAACACGATTAATTAAAATAGAACGTTTCTTACACTATCAATAATTTAAGAACCTTTCAATTTACACTGTTCTACGATGTTCTATTATAATAATCACCCTAATCTCATTAAACTCATGCCCCTCCTTTCATCCCCTCCTATTTTTTTTAACTTTTTCTGAAACAACATAAAATATTTTCATAATCTTAACAGTTTATGTTTGTCCTAATCACTGCATGTGCGAATTTAAACGTATGTCGTGTTGGTTTTATATTTTTGTGCAACAGCTATAGTTAAGGAGAATAGTGCGTTTTGCATGTTGGTTTAATTTGTGTCCTGACGAAGAGACGAGTACGTCTCGAACCCAATAGACACAGAAAAATCTGTAGGTGAGTGTTTAATAACATTTAGTTTATCTATAATACTTAAAGGGATGTTGTTAGTTAAATGCTTAAGAATGCTTATTTGTTTTTATTTTTGTTTTGAGCATTTTAACAAAATATATAATAAAGTGTTTTGACAATATATTTCATGAATTCAAAATGTTAAATTCTTCATTTCTGATGACAATTCAGACACAATGATGTTTTGTTTTATAAATGCGAGATTGATTTCATATTTACAATTTGAGTGGAATTTTTCGTGGAAATTTTTTGCTGGCAATTCGATGTACTATTTATTTATTTTTTATAAATACGGCCTAAGCCAATTACAACACGAAAAAACATGTATACAAGAAACTGAACTAAAATAACATTAAATTATAAAGCAAAAACAAACGAGGGCATTGAGATGATGGTACACAATATATTCATAAACACTTCGAGCTAAACCATGCCAATCCATCTTCATCCCACACTGTTTTAGTGGTGAAGCGATCTACAAAAAGCCGGAAGATCTATCTTAAAGAATTTCAAGTTGTGTGACTAATTGACTTATCAACACATTCTCAACATAGGGGCATTAAAACAGAAGTTGATCTTTAAAGATTTAATATACATGGTTGGGAACATGAAAAGAAATTGATTGCAACAGAAATGGGACATCACTTATAGCATTAAGTATTTTGAAAATGCATAAAAGGACCATATCAGTTCTACGTTTTTACAATAAGGACAGCTTAAGAAAATTGCTCTATTTCAAAATATGAATAATTACGCCTTTGCAACCATGCCACTTTAAATTTAAAAATAAAGACATTTTTTATATTTTTTTATTTCAGAGAATACGTTTTTTTAATCTTTTTCATCTGAATACCCCATTGGTCACCCTTGTCGAGGCATCCATTTTCATTATTTATGTATTAAATGTTTACAAAAGTTCTAGAACAGACTTGATACGAGTCCTAAAGAATGGAAACCAAATAGGAGAAGCATATCTTCGATGTGGTGGAACTAGTCAGCAATAAACAGTTTTGATAGTTAATGCTTGCAGACTGGCTGGATTTTTTCACTAAGGAGTTGTTTATATTTAAATTTGTTGCAACAGAGAGGAAAATCATTATCGAGAAGGGAATGTGAGAGTCTAGGCATTTACAAGACTTATGACCTGACATCGGCTGGTTTAAGTGGCCACTTTACACACTGTGTAACATTTTCAGGCGTTGCCTAGTATGTAAATTGGTTCAGCCGGATAAATCTCACCCACATGATAAGGGTTTTAGCTCTTTTACTTCACAAAAGTCAACAGATGGAAGAGTTGAGGAAATGTGGATGTTTAAACATAGACAAAAAGGTGAATGTTACACCGTGTGTATTAAGTGGCCACTGAAACCAGCCAATGACAGGTCATAAGTCATGTAAATGCCTAGACTTCCACATTCCTTTCTCAAAAATTATTTCCCTCTCTGTTTCAACAAATTGAGGTTAAGATAGTATTCACATTTTTGAAGTCATTTGAAGAGATTTTTTTTACAATATTATCAATATGTTCACGATAGGAGAGTTAACTATCGAAACTAATACTTAGATCCTTTATTGACAAAACCTTTCAAAGTGGAATATTTTTTAGTTTGTAGCTAAATTGTATGGGTTAATTAATTTAATTACCTAATAAATGCGCATTTTTTTTCTCTCCCTCATTCGACCAATTGTGCAACTAGCACTTTTTTTCCCAATGAGCAGTGTTTAGATGTATTTGAAGTATATTAAGATCAATAAGATTAAGTGGTTCCAACCTTCTGTTTTAATTTCAAACACTGAACTGTATTTTTTAAATTATCTTTTAATTGATTTAAAAACAAAAAAAAACTGTATTTTTTTACCTAGAGCTTCGAGTTAGTTAAGCTTACGATTCTTTTTTTCGTAGAATGTTTAATGAAAAATGGTAAATGTGAAATGGTTAAGTAGAACATTAGGCATTAACATCTCTACACATCAAACGTACATTGGTATATGAATCCATTCGACTGCTAATAAAGTTAATTAAGCGTGTGTATTCTGACTAAACGTTATTCTAATATATTGTAATGGTCTGAGTGTTTAATCAAATACTAACTCCAGTTGATCTCCAGTCAATCGGCAATCGTCAAACGTGACAAAGATCTACAGGGGGCATGTTGCTATGGAGTTATGGAACCTCGTTTAACCCCTTCAACCTTCCAACAGTCTCATGTTTATGGGAGATGTAGAATTTAATTCGTAGGACATGAATAAGATTTTTTTTTTAAATTAATATTTGCGTTCTTATGATTTACCCAAATATTTCATTTTGAGGGCCATTTTCAACGAGTTGTAAATAACTCACTATTATAAAATGGGATCAACTTGGGGTAGAGTGGGATTTGAACCACAGACCTTTGGTCCGTGAGTCTGAGACACTAGCCACAGGACCATAACCCGAATTAAGATACATAAAAAAGAAATACACCTAATAAATACAAAAACCTCATCAAGCCAATTTTTGTCGCTTGTTGGTGATGTTTACGCATGTAAAATTAATCCTAATTCAGTTTCAGTGCTGCTAAGCAGCTTTCATTTGATATTTTAAAATACATATTACAATTTGTTAGCCACTTAGTCTAAAGACTTTTTTGTGGGACACGTTTTTTCATTTTCATGACAGGTTTATTTTACATTATGTTATATATATTATAAAAACGTGTTTATTAACAGGCACTATAAATTATTAAGAAGATATTTCTTCAGTTCTTTTTGTTTCATTTGAAGATCTTTCATGTTAATGATGGTTTGTAGAAATCATTGAACAACCCTGGAATAACGCAATTTAATGTTCGTTCTCCGAAGTAATTTGTAATTCGAGTAATGATCCGGGAGTCTTTTATCTAGTGTTGTGAGTGTGAAAAACTCTTTTTTTTACATAAAAAAATATCTTTACATAAACATTATTTATTTATTTACATACATAAGTTTGCTGTACATTTTTTGAGACATAAGTCTCAACTCCATGGGACTAAAAGTCCTGTGTTGAGATAGGACTAGCAATCAGTTGACACAGAGACATGAGTATATCACCACAAATATAGGATCAGAAAAATAAAAAAATATTTTTTTTCAAATGCATAAATATGCATATGGCACATCAATATGGTAAACAGTAAACTCAAGCATTCTGAAAATCATAAAGGTTTTCTATTCAGATCCCTTTCATTAAAGAAAATCTTGTCCTTAATTCCTTTTTTTGAAAATAGTTTAATTCGTTCTTCCAAAATATTGAACACTCTCGGTGCGATAAATGAGAGTTGTCTCTGAGAAAAAGTCGTACGGGTTTTGGGTATGACATAATTCATGCTCTGGGAAAACCTCGGACGGACATTTTGCTGAGACCTATCCTTATTGTTCAACCAGAAGTGTATAAGTGCCTCTTTTAGCTACAGTTATTTCATATCCAGTACCATGGTGTATTGGAACAACAGTAAACTCAAACAGACGAGAGATGCGCTTTCTACCTGCACTGCGTCTTACTTCAATCCTTTCCTTTAGAATGACTTGTTAAATTCTTTATTTTTTGCCTCTCATCACATGCTCAAAGTACTCATTCATACGTCAGAGAACGTCATTGTGTCGGACTCTGCCCACCCAGGAGATTTTTAATATCCTCCTGTAGCGCCACATTTCAAAGCTTCGATCTTTTTTGAAATGGCTTGGGTGAGCGTTCACGTTTCGAGGCCTTAAAAAAAGTACTTAGAAGACGTAACATGGTTCAATGCATTCGGAGTATCTGAAACCTTAATATGCGAGATATAAGAGTATAGTTAAGATAATGTACAAAAAGCATAGACTATTTCCTAGTAACGAATTGTACATAGAGAGCGGACTCCTTAATTTAAAAAAGTTATATTTATTACAATGCTTAAAATATATACACAAAAATAGGGAATTGTTTGGCAATAATTTAAATAGGACTAGTAGCAGATCAGAAAGTGTACTGTCGGTTCCAGGATGCAGAACAAAGTTCGCACAGAGACACTCTTTCCATGTTGGTCCAAGATCTTTTAATCTCCTACCCAAGGAAATACAAAATATAGAATCCCTTCCAAAGTTTAAAGCGGCTTTGAGGACTTAGATCAGCATGGAAAATACAGATATACACCTATTGTGAAAGAGTCGTACAACAGCATATTCTAAACTTTGATGTCTTAATTACATTGTTTATGTCATTTTCCTGTTATTTCTGTATGATTTTTAATGGCATTGTCATATTTGTGTTTGTATACCAAAAAATTCACCAAAAACAATAAAAAAGGAATGGCCCACGCTCAGACGTTTAAGTCTTTGTGGGCATTTTTTCCAAATTTAAGGCTATGTTTATTTTTAGAATATGTATTTTTTCTCTTTTTCTCTTCTAATGTTTAATAAATATAATGTATAAAATATGTAATTTAATATATGCATAATATGTAACAGTATGGAAAAATAAACAAAAAAAAAAAAAAAATGCGGTAACTTTTATTTGGTGGGAAATAGTTTTTTACGCGCAGCGGTCAGCAAATGTTAAGCAGCGTAAAAGGGCGCGACATGCAACTTTGAATTCCTGGTAAACCGGCATAGACAGCAAAGTCTTTTTTACTTTATTACTTGTTTTGATGTCAATGTTGATGCGGCATGATATGACAATGCTCATTTTTAGAACATAATTTGAACCTATCTTTGTTTGAAGTATCATCTATATTTAATTGTACTTAGGTTTTGTTAGTATTTTTAGATACTTATAAATGCACGACTATCCAAGAAAATATATTTGGCACACAAACTGTTTAAATTATGATATATTTTTTTGTATTGTTGTAATTAATATTTTTTTTGTTAATTACTTTACAATTTAAAATGACACCTTTCAAAAAAAACAGAGAGTGCGGTTAAAAGTAGCAGACATCACATTCAACAGTATGGAGGCTGTCTGGAGCTCAGACATTTACTCTGTGAAAATCAAATTCTGCCTTTATAACGCCTGCATGACACCTATTCTCCTCTATGGATGCGAATCATAGCACCTCACTAGAGCCTAAAACAGCAAAATAGTGAGTTTTAAGAATCGGTGTCCTAAAAAAGTCTTGGGTGGTTTAACGTTGTTAGGAATTAAGTAATAAGAGAACGGACGCAACAAACTCCGGCGACAGTTATCACTAAGCGGAGGCGATACGGATGGCATGGCCATGTACTGATGTACTGCGGACGCCTCCTGAAAGCCTAAACCACGCTCTCTTACTTAACAAAGCATCTGGTTCTCGACGTTCTGGACGTCCACTGCTGACTATTCGTAGGCAGTTCGTGTCAGAACATCGGGATGCAAACCTTATTTGGGAGGATGCACAGGGGCTGGCAGCCATTAGAGATTCCTTCGTGGATACCATATGCTCCCCCTAGGGAGCGGACATGAAATGGTGTTGACGATGATTTTATTATTAATGTTCGTAGCTTTAAGTGGCGCTTTGCATTCAAAATATATATTTATTATGTGAATATCCATGTTTTATAATTATTTTATTGTTATAAGTTTTAGAACGTTGATTTAAATGCTTTTAGAAGTTTTTGTATTATTTATTATCGATATAAAACTGTTTTTAATTAAATCACCAAAAATATATAAGTTAAATGAAGACTAACCTAACCAAAGGACACTTTACATAAATGATAAAATGCTATTATTATAAAGGTTTCCTTGAAATAAATATTAATAATTTAAATTTGCAGTTAATTCATAAGTAGATTGTTCCATTTTTTTACTACGTGTTTTGTTTTTTTACATAACAAAAATAACAAAAAAAATACAAGGGGAACGTTTTTTTTTTAATTAAAAATTATCTCATTGGATTATTATTATGTATCATTATAGAATTCTACTCATTTGCCAATAAAATCTTTATATAGTAATACGTTGTCGCTAAAAAAATCGTTCGTAAATAAAATAGGTAGTAATTGGTTAAAAAACTTCTTTTTTTTTAAAATTTATTTTCACTCCAAATTATTAACTTATCCAGTTCAGTTCAACGCCATGTGATGTCGTTTATTCGTGATTATAGATTAGATAATTTCTACGAAAGATATTTTTGTATCTGCGGATTTCTATTCTTCTAACTACAATCATCGAATCAGACTCATTTACTGCCAACCAAAAATGTGTTTAATTCTAAAAGTATAAAATGTGTGAGGTGCGCCTCAAGATGTTTTCACTCCAAAAACATAAAAAAGAACGAAGCTCTGACAAAAAATACCCTTGACGTCAATATGGAGGGCGCGACTGCTGAAAGGTTAAATGAGACTCCCCGGGGTAGGTGAGACGCCTAACTATCGCAGTAATCGTAGAACTGTTCCCTGGTTAGGATGGAAGGTAATGCGCGTCAAAACAGACGATCTAGGATTAACTGCACTGATTACCGATAATACTGAGCTACTGGGAATTCTTAGCAATGAAATACGAATTTAACGAATTGTAAACAAATAATCAATGAATTTAATATGTGAAGCACGTTGTGCTTTTCTAAATTAAATAATTTATAATGATATATTATTTTGTTGTGGGCTTTTTGACTCCTCTACACCGGCCGGCTGCCGGTCCTCCAACGTCCGCCCAAATACTGGTGGATTTTTTAAAGCTGGCGGATCGAAATACTTCCACAAACACATTGTGTAGTATTTATGAATACGGTATACGCATTATAAAAATAATCTTTGTCTCTCTCGCTCTCAGATGTGCTTATGAGCGTGACATGGGCAACAATTGCTTTGTTAGTTGCTAATGATATGGCTATTTATTTATTTATTTTCTATCGGACATTGTCCATTTAAACATAATAAAATATACACAGGATTAACAAATCACAACAAGAATGGAAAAAACCTTAAAGAAGGGAATATGGAAGTCTAAGCATTTACATGGCTTATTACCTGTCATTGAAACTGTTCACTGAACACTGAAATAATTCAGTTAGATAAATCTTTTCACAACAATAAAGGTTTCAGCTCTTTAACTTCACTAAAGTCCTCAAACGAAAGAATTGAAAAAAATATGGATATTCAAACATAGGCAAAAGGTTGAATGTTACACAGTGTGTAAAATAGCCATTTAAACCAGCCAGTGACAAGTCATAAGGCCTGTAAATGCCTAGACTTCCATATTCTTTTCTTTAAGGTATTCACCATCCCTGTTGTAATTTGTTGATTTTAATGACTCCCGAAGAGGGTGAAATTCAGTATTTTGTCTACAAACATTTGGACAAACTCAAATATTGTAATATAAACAGGATATTACTGCTTTCGTCTGAATTTCGCTGCGATTCCTAATAGTAAAAATATAATTATATGTATTCGATGTATATGTATTGAGCTACGGATTGAAAACACTGGTTTATAAATATATATTTTCATATCGTTTTGCATGTTGGTTTAGATGTTGGTTTAATTGGTGTCTTGACAAAGAGACGGGTACGTCTCAAAACTGGTAAACACAGAAAAGTCGGTGAGTGATTATAAACAAATATTTAATAACATTTAGTAATATATTTTCATTTAATCGAATCGTGTATAGGTCGATTATCTAATGCTCAACAATCACTTAAGAAAATGTAATTTGTTTATTTATTTTTAAACAAGCAGGTTTTTATTAAATATTTTTTGTGCATTATAATAATGATCAATTGAATGCACATAACAAATTATATAGGAGACAATTTGTTTACATACTTACTGATAAACAATAAAGATAGCACATTTTGCCAAAATTTAATAAAACCTTTTTTTAAATCAACATCCTGTAAACTGTAAATGCGTTTTCTGAGTTTTGCAAACCCGCCAGCTTAAACTTAACAACCAGTACAATGATTAATATGATTAAATAACACCGTATAAATAAAAAATCAATTATTAATAGCAGAGATGCAACAATAATTTGGAGTTCAAATAGACCACTGTTTTGGTGTTAGTCTTTGAGAAATTATGTTTAAAATACTAGTTTCAAATAGAGAATCTTCAAATAATATATTTTATCTGCAAGCTTGTTTAAGTACTTAAAAACCGCAACTAGGTGAAAGATGTAAAATAAAGTGTCCTTTTTATATGGAGGAATAAACTGAGGTAATCTGCTAGTTTTATCGTTCACTGAGAGCGGACTGGGCGATGGGCGCACCTTATATTTTTTTTGTAGGAAGATATAAACGGTCGTGTATATATAATAAAAAACAATTATTGAGTAGAAAAAAATTTTAGGTACTTGAATAATAATAACTTTTCTAAATTCACAAACCATCTGATAAAAAATTGTAATAATTTCAAAGAAGACATTGGATTTAATGTTCTTCATGTTAAAAATAAAATGTTAAAATTAAATAACTTGGAAATCTAAGAAATTAAGAACGCGATTCATAATAAAATTGACAATAATTATAACAGGTTTTTTGCGGAAATAAATAAATAAATCCTCACTTTAAACAAATTTAAAGAAAATGTTAGCACCCTAATAAAAAATAATAATTATAATTTAATTTAACTGTGCGTACCTAATATTTTTTTTTGTACACTTTAATATTATAATTATTTTCCCTTGTTTGAAAGAAGAAAGAAGGGAAAACTGTTAGCTCCGTATTACTCCGATCCGCTGGCGAAAGTATTTTTAAGTCCGATTAAAAAAAAACCTTTTTCTTTGCTTATTTTAATATTTTATTTATTTTTTACGCGTGGAATGATGCGGAGTGGCTATTTCCATGTACGCTTTTTTTCTTATTTTTTTGACATTGTATTAAGTAATGTATATAAAACTATAATTTAGGTTTATATGAAAAAAATTTTTTTTGTTATAATGGCCGTTAATAAATAAAATAAAATAATGAGAAAAAATTATAAATAACCAAACACACAATATTTCTTTTAGTCCACTCCTGTCTAGTTTTGAGCGTATCCATCTCAAATTATGCTTCCCATCCTTACAAGACAAAGAGACTTGATTTATTTTTTCCATACGAAGCACAATTTTGATTTTAAAAAATAGGATAGAATTCATAAGTTAAGTATACCTTGATAAAGAAGCGTGTTTTGCTTTAAAACCGGTAAGTAGAAAAAAAAATGGTTAAAAACAAAGTTGTTTTATTTATTTTATTTGAAACAGTTATTTTATTTATTTCTCCATAAACATAATAACTATAAAAAACTATTTTCAAAATTCAAAAATAATGGTCAGCTGTGCATAATCGCTAATTTGGATGATTCGCCTCTGATGCACACCGATTATTCTGTATAACTTTGGCGTGTCTTTCTTCCATTATTGGTTTTCGTTAGCCATGACCATGTTATTGGCGGTCTTTCTCGTTTTTCGCAATCAAACAAAATGTATGTTTTAACAAACTCCTCTGATGTTTATTTTTATTCATGTTCAAATCATCGCAGTGCCCCTTATCTATAAACAAATCTCGAGTAGTATTCAATTTTCTGTGGCATTTGGGTAAAATTATATGTCACTAAAATTGAGAAAATGATTTTAGTAACAAAGATCTACGGAAGGTTAGGTGAAGACATATAAAAATAATGAAAAAAATATTTTTATAATTAATTAATAATATAATTGGCTCACGTCATTTAATTCTAAGACACTATTATCTTTGTCACTTACCTATACTGCGTATACGCAGACTAAGAAATAAATGTACCTCTCATATCGACATTTTTAACTCGAGTCTCTGTAAATTCAAATTATCTCTTAATAAATGTTTTATGATGTTCTATAGTAACGTTTAACGAATTGCTTGCAAAAACTACTTATGCTATCGGTCAGGTGTTGACTAATTTTATATTCATGTATACCGACTTTTTAATATTATTTGTATTCTGACACTCATACATGTATAAATATATTTTTCTTGTTACTTTTAAAAAAAAAATTATACCCATGTTTTAATATTGTTTTATTTAACAAACTCATTATAGTGTTATACTCGTATTTTATATTAAAAAGGGCACTTTTGATGTATAATAAATAGATTAAATAACCAAGATTTATTTGCGTATATATTGCCTTTAACCACAAAGAAAATCCAAAAAGAAACACAATATGACTTGTACCGCTCTACTTTTTTCATTCTTAAGTTCACGTATTTAAAATTTGTTCTAAGATAACATCCAAAACTTTATGGTAAAGAAATGAACTAGTCAGAGACTTTAAATGGCTTCTCTGCACATTTAGCTAATAGTGACATGTACATCTTTTCCCAAATGCCACAGAATTGTATTCATCATGCTTTTTATAACGATACGTATCTTAAAAAAAAGAAAATTTTAATAGATAAAATAAGGAAACACGAAAAAGTTCATTGACATATTAATACGTTAACATGCCCTAAGCTCTCAAAAATGATGTCTTTTATTTACTTTCTAATGACGTGATTCTGAAAAAAATAACGTTTTAAAATAGCAATCGTTTAATTTTTTTAGTTTTTATCAGACAACAAATAAAATTTCAACTAAAACGCTTTAATTTCCGACCTAATTTTTCATTTAAACTCATTTTATTTGTACGTTTTTGGTTTACTGTATGTATTTGTCGGTCAAAAATAATCTTTTAACAGATATCTCGCATTATGCGGGCGCCATTGACATATTAATACATGAACATGCCCTGAACCAAGCGTGACGTTTAGAATTGAAACTAAAATTCCTGTTTGTGTCATGAAAACGTGTAAAAACTTTTTAGGATTAACATTGTTAAAAGGATTGTGTAACTTTTCATTGGTAAATATTTTTTCACGAGTGACTAACAAAACTTAAATCAATTAATATTTTAATATAAATAAAACGAATTGTAAACGTCAAACTACGCTTAGTGGCGCAATCGCGAAGCTCTGAGGTGTAAAGTGATTCTCTGATAGAAAAACGTTTTAAAAATACAATAGACTTGAGTTAATAAATAAGTAAGTATTTCTTTTTCGTCCCTCAAAACCCGGTCAGAGAAATAAATGGATTGAAATTACAAGAAGTTTAAGAAATGAACCTGATTGGAATCCACCAAAAACGAATATTGATTGTTAAGTTTAAAATACAAATTTGCTTATTTACCAAAAATTGGTATCTTAAATTTTTTGGTAGCATATTCATGCTAATTGAATGCAGCTCTGGTTCAAATAAACAGTACTTAGTTTTATGGGTAAAATTTCACTATTTTGCCACTACTTTTGAAATTATTTAACTCTATAGGGCATATCTTTGTATTATATTTATTTAATTTTATTTATTTAGTAAACTTTATATAGCTCCATTTTAGGGAAAATCACCTTAAAGGCGGTGTACAATAAGTACTTTACAGCTACAAAGCGCATTAACGTTATGATTCTAGTTTCCCATTTCCATTGATATTAGATTTTAATAATTATATAAGAGCTAGATTACAACACGTCTTTACATTTTTTTTTACATTTTTTTTTTTTTTTTTTGCACCACAACAGGCCAGGAGGCCTAATTACAGTGGTGAATTACATCACAGAGCACCCAGGCCTTGAGAAAAATCACATTTTACTTTTTGTGTTCTCACCGGGAATCGAACCCGGAACCTTCCGTGCGTGAGTCAAGCGTCTTGACCACTACACCACGGAGGCCGCCGATTCTTGCAGCTACATAGCGCACGGATGCTTAAACATCTAGCCCCCATTTACGCTGCACAAAAAAATAAGTAAGAAGTAATCGTTTAAAAATATAATCTAGATTACATGTCCTGCAGCTACAGAGCGCATTGGCGGTTAAAAATTTTGACCCCGCTAACCGTTGAAGTTCAATTTAGATATTGAATTGAAATTAATTCGTTCATTTAAATATAACATTTACATATAAAACATACATTCAATACGCACGTATTATAAAAAAAAAAACATTAACTGGCTCATGTCAAAGTAGTAGGAGAATCCTGCTCCGGAAAACCCCTTCGGATACATGGAATAGATCAATATTCAGAGCAATCCAGCGATAGCCCTTCCAATAGGCATAACCATCGGCAGGTTGGTCCTGTATATCGGAATATGAAACAATTCATGTTGACACTGTTTTAGATAATTATCAGGAACATTCAAACTGCATACGCAACAATGCTCAACAATCGATAAAAATGTGTAGTCAAATACACATTCCTTCTAGTCTCTAAACTGTTGTAGCCAAGCATACCCTGGAGAAACTCGGTCGATTAGAGCCAAGAATAATATTTTTTTTATTTTGTTTATTAAGAAAAACAACAGCAATACAAAGAAATATACACAACATTATAAAAAAAACATAAAATAAAGCCAAATCAGTTTTCCACATAAATACAATTATAAAAATCCAGTTCAGTTAAATATAATTTATAGAAGTGCATGTGTGCGAGTTTTTTTTTGTGTGTGAGGATGCGTGTGTAAAAAAGTGGACTGTGGTTTTGGTAGGTATGTGAATATGTGTGTGATTGTATATGGGTGTGAGGGTAGGTTTAAGGACAGGGTAAGTGTGTATTTGATATGAGTGAATAGAAACAATTTAAAATTATAATGTAAAAATATAAATATATATTTTTTTTATAACGAAACATAATTTTTTTCAAATAATAGTTTTTTAATTTTGGTTTTAAAAGTGAGTTTACTGCAATTAAATATGTCTATGTTATTGAAAAATAAATTATAATTCACTAATTATAAATACGCGTCAAGCGAATCAGAGGAGAGTTCTGAGCATAGTTGGTGCGAACTGTGGGTACATGGAAAAGAGATAGATTCGTGTGACGGGTGCGGTAGCCAGGTACGTTAAGGGCCAACTCAGAAACCAGAACAGGACTATCAAGACGTCCATTAAGAATGTCATGTAAAATACCCATATCTAATAACAAACGACGATCCTCAAGACTAAGTATATTATGTTTATGACAAGAAGTTTTATAGTTAAGGTCCGTAAATCTGGATCTCCAATTGAGATGTCTCAAAAATGTTTTCTGAATATTTTCAAGCCTTATCTTGTGTATGAAATACTGGGGAGACCACACAGAGGAGGCATATTCAAGGAGACTACGAACGTAAGCGAAATAAATTAATTTGATACTACCAATATCATTAAAAACTTGGCAAGTGCGGATAACCAAACCTAAGTTTCTGTGTGCCCGGTTCACTATATTTTCAATGTGGTTTTCATACGTAAGTTTTTTATCTAGAATCACACCAAGATCACGAACACTTTCAACTCGTTGTATAGCTTGATTACTTAAAAAATATTGATGTGAATAGGTTTGGAGCTACGTGAAAAAGAAATGAGTAAACATTTTGAGACATTTACATTTATGAAATTTTTTTCATAGTAATCTGTTAATCGGTGAAGATCGTCTTGGAGATTATGGCAGTCACTAGTATCTTTAATATTCAAATATATTTTTTTATCGTCAGCATACATCAAGAAATTTGAATTATGGATGACTGCATATATATCATAAAGGTAAGCATTATAGAGCAAAGGACCTAAGTGTGAACCCTGAGGAACTCCCGATGTAATATCTATAAAATTGGATCGAAAACCTCCAAGTACGACAGCTTGGCTCCTGTTGCTTACGTAGGATGATATCCATCGATATACGTCACCTCGTATTCCAAGGTTAAGAACTTTTCTCAGAAGGATGATATGATCCACACGATCGAATGCCTTTTCAAAATCAGTGTAGACCACATCCACCTGTTCACATTTATCCATACAACGAAGTACAAAGTTCGTAAACTCAATTAAGTTAGACGCGGTTGATTTGCCTTTGAGAAAACCGTGCTGATGTGGAGGAATTCCTTTAACAATAATGGGAAAATAACAATTTTTTCGAATACCTTACTAAACGTATTAAGAATGGAAATACCCCTGTAGTTGATAATTTTAATTTTAGAACCTTTTTTATGAATCGGTAAAATATGAGCCTCTTTCCATTTCAGAGGGAAAGATCCCTGCTTGAGAGAAATATTAAATATTATATTTAAAGGGGAACATAGTGATTTCGCGCATTTTACAATAAAATTTGGAGGCACTCCATCACTACCAGCACCCCCGTTAGCATCCAACATGGACAAAAGTTTACAGACCTCACTTTCCGTAGTTTGGATATTGTTAATTACTCCATTATCATTGCAGTATGGTGGGTCGAGATTGGTTACGGGATATATGTCAGCAGGTTTGCTAAAAACAGAACTGAAAAAGTCATTAAATCCAAGACAAATTGACTGACTTTCCTCACATTTTGTATCTTTATATTCAAAATATTTGGGGTAAGTAGAAATACCACGACGAGCTTTTATATAGGACCATAGCTGTTTTGGATTCTTTTTTACGTTGTCTTGCACCGATCAAATGTACTTTTGGAAGCAATCTTCTTGTAATAACTTTTGTCGTTTACGCAACAATGCAAATTCGTCATAATCAAGCGGATTAGCATATTTTTTCCATTTCGAGTGAGCCTTATTCTTTTCCTTGATTAATTTCAAAAGAACATCACTGAACCAAATGGGATAGAATTGCTTTTGGATTCTTGTATCAAGAGGAATATGCGTATTTATTACTTTCCTAAGCAAATCATAAAAACTAGTAACGGTATCCTCTACAGTTAAACCAGCAAAAAGTTGAGCCCAGTTTATATTTGTTAATTGCTCATTGATTACATCATAGTTGGCTTTACGAAATCTTCTTCTCGGTTCAGTGTTATTAGTAAAATGAGCAGCAAAAATATCTGTGATCGACAACTCCAATGATGGGTGAAAAACATCCTCCTTTACTAAAGGAAAGCTAGAGTGAATGACTTCGGTAGTGAAATTACTAAAAATAAGATCAAGTACATTGTTTTTCGAGTTTTTAGTTAGATTATATTGATAGAAATTATGTTTTGTGAATAACTCGATCAATCTTCTTCCTGACTCCTGAAATTCAACGGGACCCTTATGACTGTAAATTGGTAAATCGAAAGAGTTCCATCCAATATTGTATAAGTTAAAATCTCCCGCGACTATAAAATAGTCTTCACTCAATT
Organism: Micrasema longulum; assembly: GCF_059751315.1. Classification (NCBI taxonomy): domain Eukaryota; kingdom Metazoa; phylum Arthropoda; class Insecta; order Trichoptera; family Brachycentridae; genus Micrasema; species Micrasema longulum. Next base: position 1,614,197 of record NW_028277535.1, on the reverse strand, counting down.
CTAGAATATTTTCAAATAATGAAATTAGACGTTGAATATGTTGAGACAGAGGTACGTGGTTTTCATTTTTATTCTTTAGTTTATTATTGACACCATCGGGGGGAGCATATGCAGAACAAATATGCAAGTCACGGTTTGCGAAAGAGCGATTACTGTTGCGCGAGCGAAGCGATGAAGCTGGAATAGTAACCCATAAACACTCGGAGCCGACTTGTCTCCATTCCGAACGCTCGCGAGCGCCGAGGCTTCTAAGTACCAAAATCATAACTCCACCACCATTCGTTTTACCGCTCACAATACGATCACGGTCGAGACGAAATACGTCATATCTACTGTCACAGATTTCTGAGTTGAGAACACCCTCGCAAAGCCAACTCTCAGTTATTATTATTACGTCATAGTTATTAGAAATTATGTTTTGATAGAAAATTGGCAATTTTGAGCGGAGACCGCGAGAATTTTGATAAAAAAGTGTTAATTTATCGCCCTTTGAAAATAAATGACCTGAGAATATAACACAATTTGACATATTTACTAAAGTAATAAATATATGAGAGTAATTTAAAATACATGTATATTATAATGGTAAAATTATTATGCTTCAAAAGTAACAAACGTTTTGTAAAATTTATTTGGTGTGAAAGGGTTAGGATATGTGTAAAGTGTTGGTTGTGTATATGTGAAGTAGTGAAGTGTCCAAAAAACTGCATCGAAATACTGTTAAACTCAAAGTATTGAAAAATTACGATAGTGGTTTTGTTGTTCGAAGCTTTAAGAAATCCGAACTATTTTTTATTTGAATTCTCGGGGAACCCATAGACTTTCGCACATATACATTGCAATTTCTCACCCAAACATACTCAAAATTCAACGATTTACATAACTGTTTGCAATCATTAAGCAGTTTTTTATTTAGTGGAGTCAAGTGATCATGTACAAAAATCTTTTTAATACCCGCAATCCCTCATGTAAAGATATCTATGAAATATAATATGAAAGCTAGCATTACAAAAAGTCTTACGGCTACAAAGCGCATCGACGAGTGGAATTCCAGCAACATAAAAATGACTTTAAAAAATTTACAGCAAAAAATAAAATTTTAATAATATATCGAGCAACGAACTGGTAAGTTTGGCCAGTTTAGTAAACATGTCAATGTATAAGTGGTAACAAAGATACAAACCTTCGCAATGTTTTAAAGGTGATGTGGTTATTCTACCAAAAGCTGACTTTTCCAGCAAGATTCATTTCAAACAAATCATTTTTTTTTGTATTCTTCCGCTTTTACTTTTCCCGTAAATCTATTTAAAGTGAAATAGATCTAAAACGAAAAAGATCTTTCCACTATTTTGGCAATTTGGTCTGGTCGCGGTCACTGAATATCAAAACATCTTCTAAGTAATATTTCTCTTGGGTATCGGATTCCCTAACTTATCGTAAACCTTTCGTCAAATAATATCGGTATAAAGTTAGTAGCGTTTTATTATTCATGGGACGAAGTTGCCGGGAATATTGTAAGATTTTTACCATTTTATTGGAAATACCAAGTCGAAGTATGAATGGATATTTTACAAAGAAAACAAAAAGTTCTTAAAAATGACGGTACGACCGAAAAAACATTTTTAAGTAAACATGAAAATGTATCACAGTAAAACAATGTCCTAAAAAAAACACTTTAATATTTATTAATAGAACACTTGTCTTCTCTCAAAGAAAATTTTTTATGGCGTACATTTCTATTCTTTTAAACAAAATATTACTATTTTGTTTTGCCTGCGTTCATATTGATATAGCGTGATTTCCTAAAATTAAATCTTACAATCAACGATGATAAAAAATAATGTGATAATTGGGGTGTTGTTATTTTTATTTTTTTTATTAGTGTGTACACGGCACAAATGCTTTTTATTAAAATAAACATTAATAAATTTAACATAACAGTGTTATATTACAAAATTATGAAATAATATAATAAATATTGTTATTTTTAATCAATTTTTTCTACTGAAATTCGTATTACTGCGAAAATCGCTTTACTGAAATTTTATTAACTACCTTTGGTTTAAAATCTTGTCCTTATATTTCAAATTTTAAATATTACTTGCTTTACCTGTTATTCTTTCTTTTTTCTCTGCTGCATTGACATTTATTACTTTAATTTAATTTAATTACTTTGTATATGGTATATGTATATGAAATCAATATATTGCTGCTCTTACTATGTTTCATTAATTTTGAAGATGTTTTTTAAATTGACATAAATTTATTTTTTTATTTAAAGATTATTTAAAGATTCTTCTCATCGTTTTTTAGAATCCCTTAAAATATCTATTTATTAACCGACACTGTCTATGTATACAATTTTTAGGGTATAAATATTACGATAAAAGAATAGTTTAAAACATTAAAAAAACGAAAAGAAGCATTGCCAAACATAAGGGACATCGAGACAAGATATGGACTATTTGTTTAGTGCTCGTTTTAATCGTAGTAAACTTAAACCAAAAAAGTTCAGATCTTGTTTTGAGTTAACAATACAAGAATTAAGGCCATAGTTTGTTTCGAAAATTCGAAATTTCAAAATTCGTTATTACTTGGAGAAAAATATGACAAGTCTAAAACAATACCTTGAATTAAATTGAAATTATACTAAACGATTTTTATTTAATACTTAACCATTTTAGTTATAATCGTCTAGTATTAAGAAACAGCTTATGATTATTATTTTTAGATCATGTCATTTAAAGTTTTCTCTTTTATTATTTGCAAAAATCAATTAAAATTTTGGGTAATCATTGGACAATAAAAGATATTTATTATCTTGGAATGACGTTTTTTGAGTTTCAATAGTTTAACATTGGTTTTGCGATATGGTTCACCCAGTGAACGTTCATTTTCAATTTCAACTATTTTTACGAAAAAATTTAAAAATGAGTTTTTATATTTTATGAATTGGGAATAAAGAAATAGGGTGGATATGCATATATGCGGAATAGTACTGCAAATGGCATCAAACAGTTAACAGGTTATCATTTTTCCTATTTTTCCTGTTTAAGAAAACGGCACAAGTCAGTTTGACTCAGAAATAATTTTAGTTCAAAATCAGGTTGGATATTTATTCGCTTACCTACTTCATAATGCTTTATTTTAAGCGCCTTGCATAATATGTTAGAGAAGAGTTTCATTACTTCGCAATTCCGTGAATAACTACTTTATCAAAACTTGCACGTTCATAATACATCTGTTCTGAACGTTTCATTGTGTGATTAAACTTCAACACCAACACAAATTAATTTATCAGGGAAAACTTAATAACTTTATATAAACATTCAGAATTAATTTCACGCGTAAATTTCAAACCATTTACGTTATTTCACGAGACCATTGATCCAAGGAAAATTGCAAAACGTTTACATTGCTTGAAATTTTCAACGCAAGCCAAACAGAATGAAATTTTAAAGCTATGTACTCGTACAAAACTGTGTCGCATTGTATTGCCGTGGTAAGGTTATTTTGGTTTGTAATACTTTAAATTTTTTTCAACAACAAAAATTTCAACGCTTATCAGTTCATGGTTTACCTCTTCGTTCTCATTCTCAAGGCACTCTCTTAATACCCATACACAATTCCTCTTTCTTCTCTAACTCATATAGTGTCCATGCGGCTCTACTGTGGAATCATCTCCCATCCACCATCAAAGATGTTACTACATTATCTCTGTTTAAATCACGTCTGAAGAAACATCTCCATTCTCTTCCTGAATCTCTCCTCCTTTCCTTTTTCCTCTTTCCGCTTTTTTCCTTTTTCCCATTGAGTAATAGTTTTGATTTAAGGTAATTTATAAACAAATACGTTTATTTCTATTTTTATATATTTTTAACTTTTTAATCTTTTTTTTTTCTATTGAATATGTTCTGTAACTTGAATTATAAAAATAAAACTTTTATTTTATTGGTTGTTTGGAAGAAATTGCCATTTGGCAATAAGCCCGCCAATGTACAAATAACATTATGTACAAAAAGTTAAATAAATAAATAATACTCTTGACGTTTTTTTAAAATATTTAATTATATCGTTTTACGGACGCTGTAAATCCTACCATAATATTGACAGGTAATTCTTATTTGTGATAAAATTTTGGGTGGTTGAATATTTTTTTTCTATTTTATTCATTTAATTTTCTTTAAATTAGTTCAAATTCACTTTTGATTCTCTCTTGTATTATATCTGTGTTTTCTTTATAAATATTTTAAAAAGTAATAAGTTTAAATATGAATATTTTTCTTAGAATAAAGAACTATCGATGTGATCGAACTATCACCATCTATGTGTCCTTAAAGAAAAGCCAAGCTAATGCTAATCTTTAATAAGAAGCAAGCAATATTATCGCTCCTGGCTTAAGATGCCACACTTGTCGCGTCTGCCTAGATCATGCCATAACTTAAACCTATTGAACATTTAAATAGATTTTAAGATTGTTTAGGTTGAGTTCATTGATTGTATTATACGATGTGTATTCAGAAAATATGAGGCATTTTTAAATTGTGCGGGTTCGGCAAGTCTGATTGTCAATTTTTTTATGTTGGTATACATGCTCTTGAGGTTTTCTAAAATTTTCAGCTGTATTCATTGTTTACTTTGTCTGTGACAGCCGCTAAGGTTAGACGTGTTCGGCTTGCTCAGCGGTTTTCGTCTTGGCGATCCAGAATGCCTTCACTGGGACGATCGAGCCTTAGTTTCGAGGTCACATCCGTAAATCGTTGTATCGTTACCTGTTTTAACACATTTCAGTAATTCTGGATCGTCGTTGACTTAGTCACACCTGAGCAACTTCCATTCGCCGTTTTTTGTTCAAAATTCAAAAAAATTCGAACAAACTTTGATGCCACGCTTTTCATACCCAAAACATTTGAAAAAATTGTATTGCATAAGCCATTGCCAACATCATAAGAAACTTTTTTGATTTTGATTCGTCGACCGTTCATAACCATTTCATTATCTTTTTCTACGTTTTTATAGGTTATTGATGTTCTGGGGCGTCCGGGTCATTCGTAATCTTCAACGTCTTCCCGGCCATCTTGGAAACGCTTGTAATATTTTGTTTTACTCACAACAGACTTACTATAGGTCTTTGTTATCATTTCACCACTTTGTTACACTTTATTTTATTTTTTACAGAAAATTTTATACAAATTCTTTGATCCATTTTCTAAACAAACAACAATCGCCGAGCTCATAAAAACAAACCTTACCTAAGCGGATGCCACAGACAAAGTAAAAAATGAATACAGCTGAAAATTTTAGCATTCTTCATAAGCATGTTTACCAATTTAATAATAATAAAAATTGACAATCGGGCTTTTTGAACCCGCGAAATTTAAAAATTCCCGTTATTTTCTGAACACAACTCGTACATATCGTTAATTTCAATCTTGCCTTGCATTAGCCTGTTAATTGACTTAAGATACAAAAAAAAACATGAATTTGGAACGCGCTGTATTTATTCATAAACCAGTTAATGGTTATTAGGCCTGTAAATTCCAAGACTTCCATATTCTCTTCACAAACATATTTTTTATCCTTATTACCAAGGGTTTTATGCAGGTTTCTTTAGTTTTTTGCCTACAATTTTGAAACGAAATATGGTTCTTTTTATATTTTTTTCCCTCTCCGTTGCAATAAAATTCATATAATATATAATAATATAATATATAATATATTGTCTTGAAAGTATTCGGTTTTGTTATAAACTACTAAAACCCCTCATTTTTTAAAATATAAAATAAATATCATATTTTTTCAACAAAGAATACGATGGGATAAATAAAAATAACGTCGTCACCTTTTATCGTGGAAAAATTTAATAAAATCATTTATTGCTTGGAGCAGGATTATCGTAAGATTCCATTGTGGATTTTTGTGGAGAAATTCAATTTTGCTTTGAGTATGTGAGCAAATTTTATTTTTATTTTAACTTACGTAACATAACTTTGTCTATTAAAATTTTAGTCTTTTTCAGAGCAACAAATATAAGCACAACCAACATATAAAAAACTGAAACGAAATTATGCAAGATTTGGATTTGCTTCATATTTCGTAAATAATTTTGAATGTAATAAAAGAAATATAAAACAACTTTGTTTTTTACTATTTTTTTTTCCATATAATTTACTGTGTTTTTCACTTTATTTTTTCCATGTCAACCACCTTTATTTATTTTTTCCATGTTGTATTGAATACTGTTTTTTACATATTTTTGTTGATTGGCTTAAAACAGGGTACATTTATCTATAGTTAGACAGTCAAAAAAACTTTGTACAAAGAAGTTATGCGTCCTGTCATACATCAATTTCAGTATGCTGGTTTTTCCCTTATCCCGAAATTTATTTTATTTATTCATTTATTATTATACATATAAGCATATTACATCGTTTCTAGTGACGCAAGAGGAAACATGGAAGGAGATTGTTTGTAACATAAAACGGACATCACTTTTTAAGTTCAGTATTAAAAAAATACATTTAAGGTCCAACTGTGTTCTACGATTCTCCAAAGACAATATTTGTAAACGTTTTTCTATATCAATAAAGAAATAGGTTCCTCTTTTGAACCCGGGTAACCATGAGCCTTTTCTCACAAAACTTCTCAAACAAAAATGTATGTTAATTATTATTTTTTCTGTATGTTATGATATACAACGTTTGATAACTTTATTAATATTAATGGTGTTTTCAAAAAAACAAAATAGATACAAAACAATTTAGTTTTTTTATAAAAATGATGTGGCTGACAGGACTATAACATAACAGCTTAAGGTGGAGGTATATTTTCTCTCCTTATATCTTTTTAAGCCCGCTAAGGTTTTGGACAACTTTCCGTTGAGTTGTCCAAGCCTGAACCAAAACATGATAGCAGACCGTTGCTTGAAATTAATGTCAAAGCGCACAAGGAAAACCCGGGTTACTAAAACCAACGTGACTTGATTAAAGTCTAACTCACACTTATAGCAAACGCTACGCTACCAGTTTCAGTACTTAATTTACACACCTATTAGAAATAAAATATGATTGTTACTTCAATCCACCAATTAACAATAACCAGTCACCCAAGAATCGCTTCCGCATACTACCTACATATTATGTGCATTTAATATTTAGTGCTATTCAAAAGTCCCCTTGAGTATTAACAGCAAAACATTATTTTGTAACTAAATAACATAGAAAAGTTATTTGCAAAGCTTCGGAGATTTTTTCGATAAGAATTCTAATGCCAACATTTCTAAATATCAATTACTAAAAAAAAACTGTTTCTCGATGTAATTTTGAGTACATTTGTGAAATTAATGAATCTACAATGATGTAATCAACTGAAAAATATAATGCGATTTTGGGAAACAAGGACACTCATAATTTGGCAAGAAAATTGACTAAGAAAGCGCTCTGTATTCTAGAAAACATAACGGCATATAGTCTAAACCATCGTTTCTCAATATTTTTCGCATACCAGTCACCTAAAAAGGCAAAAACAAAACCTTTCTATCCCTCACCATATATAATTCTTTTTGACCAAAGTTTTAATGATTAACAGGTCGATAAAAGTTTATGTTCAAACAGACCATGACTTATAGATGAAAATAAATTCTCCCGAGCGATTACTAAGAGACACTACCGACGCTTAAAGTTTTGAGTTAGTTACATCGGTATGTATCGACAGATCTAGTACCCGTGGGGTACCGTGGTAAACCTATAAACTCATTAAAAGTGACAAAAATGTTATTCTACCAAGAAATTTTTGCTTCAATTAAAATTAACTTCATTTTTAAAAGCCTACTTTGAAGTGCGAAGGTTTTCACGGTCAAGATGTTTTTTTATGGTACTGTGTATGTTGGAACAACTCACACGGTATCACCCAAAAATAACATATTGAGCCTATTTTAAAGGCGAATTAAATTCTGACGTAACTATCACTTTTAAATCCGAACGGCTAAATGCTGCCTTATTAACATATGAGAGCATCTAGCCGTCAAAACATTACCATCCCAAAAACTAAATATGGTTATTTATATAGTTCTTTGAGATGTCAAAAGAGCCAGTTTCGTAATACCTCGGTAGATAAATACAGATAAAAGTTATGCAAACCATCTTGGCAATTGTCAAATATTATATTCAAATCATGTTCAAGCGAGCATTTTTTGCTTTAATTGGGATTTATTTGAGCTTATGCTAAGTGACCACTTTAAAGTGGTCACTTTTCATCACATAAGCTTTTTTTAACATATAAGTTAGAACTACATATTTTAAATCTCAATCAAGTAAGAAATGGGGACTAAATTGCCACTCATTAAACAATTTTAAACCTTTATCGTAATGATTTTTTGAGTTCTAGCGTGTCATCTCAAAATTCTGAAATCATCTCCACTTCTCTTTGCATAACTGTAGAAATCCTTATTTTATTGTATACTTTTTTTAGTGTACCCAGGAAACAGTCTGTTTTTCCATTTTTAAATAAAAGCTTAAGTATTGAAAAGAATTTCCTTTTTAATATCCAGGGTATTTCATTTCTTTAACACAAATGTCATCCAGGTATATGGACCACACCTTAAACAAAACTCAAGAAATTTGAAAATGTATTTTCGTATACGCTTTGTTCTTTATTTTTTTGATAGTTTGCGACCCGTTGAACTCAATCGCAACCCGCATTTTGAGAAACGACGGTCCAAGCATCGTAAGTACAGAGTATTGTGAAGCATCTAACAATTGCTGTACCGCTTCACAATAGCCGCATAGTTCTGGACGCTATGCGCATTACACTCTGCTCCGGGAGCAAGTTCCTATCGGGGAAGACTATTGTAGTGAAGAACCACACATTGTTTGATCGTTCACAGATGCATGATCAATTTAAGCGTGCTCAGGGCATGTGCAATATGCATGCTATTATTACAAGACGTCGGGGATGAAAGAAAACCCTTGATGATAATTGAATTTGGGGTTTTGAAATTAAGTATAAATAAGTCCGCCTCGTGGTTGACGCGTTCTTCTACCATTTTTCCGGTCCTGGGTTCGATTTCTGGCAAGGAAGCTAAAATATTGATGAAAAACCTTTTTTAAACTGCAATGTTTATTTGCTTCTAAACTTAAAATATGTATTTTAAGCAAACATATTTTGATTATAACAGCATTATTAACATATATTCTCGTATACGAGGGTCAGTTAAAAACTAACGCCTCCTATTTTTTCTACCTAAATAAAGTTTAAAAAATAAAAATTTGAATTTGGCTCTATTCCTCGAACCGTTTTCTACAATCTACCGCAGTAGTAACTTTCTGCGTTAACAGTCAGCAGCACTGCATTGCAGTTTGTGGCATTTGTAGACTTTCATTGCGTCAAATAGTGTCTAGAAAAACACATAGGAAAAATATTATTTTAAATCGTCTAATAACGCGGCATATTAACTTTTCATAATTCCTTGTCCGCTTTCTTGTTGGAACATATGGTGTCCACAAAAATCTTCCAAGCATTTCTATCAGCTGCCAGCTCCTGTGAATCCTCCAAAGTCAGGTTCGCGTCCCGTAGTTCTGACATAAACTGCCGACGATTAGTCAGCAGTGGACATCCGAGACGTCGAGAACCTGATGCCTTGTAAAGTAGGCAAGCGTGGTTAAGACTTTCAGGAGGCATCCGCAGCACATGACCAAGCTAATCGTATAGCCTTCTCTTGATGAAAGTTGTCACTGGAGTTTGCTGCGTCCGTTCCTCACTAAGTCAAACCACCACACACGATTCAAGATTTTTCTGAGACACCTATTCTCAAAACTAAGAATTTTATTGTTTTGGGCCCTAGTAAGGTGCCATGATTTGCATCCGTAGAGGAGAATAGGTTTTATGCAGGCGTTATATAGTTTGCATTTGGTTTTCACTTAAAGAATATCTGATCTTCAGACAGCTTTCATACAGTTGAGTGTGGCGACTGCTTTTCTTAGCCGCACTCCCAGTTCTTTTTGAAAACTGCCATTTTCCGTAACATACGAGGAGATAACTCGGGAAAACTTTACCTGTAAAAAAAACCTCTCCCGAATTTACTCGGGTGAAAATAAATCACGTCACAAGCCACGAGATTTTATTTCGTGTATACTCCCAGGTATTTGAAACTCTCTACCCTTTCGATAACTTGGTTTCACAAAGTCAGGGGATTTTGAGCATCAAGGCATGAAGTGTTACACAATACATGTCTTTTAGCAATATTGATTTTTAAACCCATTCATACGGAGAACCTATTTAGGCAATCCACAGTGGTCTGCAGACCCCTGCCTGAATCGTCAATTATATCCGCATCATTGGCATACTCTAGGTCGCAGAGTTTTTGGAAGGAGGTGGATATTTTTCTATCTAGTGGAATTGAATTCCTTAGGATAAAGTCCATGTAGAATATAAAAATGAACGTTGCAAGGACGCAACCTTGACGAACTCCGGTGGTGACCTCAAACCAATCTGTGACAACATCGTTGATTCTGATTCAGCATTTGCTACTTGAGTGGAGCGCTTTGATAAGTTTCACTAGTTTTATAGGCACCTATATTATGATTCTAGTATTTTCCAGAGTGTAGGCCTGAAATTCTGTCTTATGCTTTTTGTATTATAGAATGCTGGTTTAATGTTTAATGACTTTAGTTTTAACAGAAAGGGGGCAAAATAAATTATCCAAATTTAATTTAGTAGGGAATAAGGTCATTGTTAAGAAAAAATGTCATTGATTAAAGGAATCCGCTCTCAGATAAAAGTAGGGGGTTACAGAAAAAACTGTTTTATATGTATTTTATTATAATGAATAACAACAAAGTTAGTACATTAAACATAAATAATTTATTATTGTGAAATTGTTTATTTAATTCACAGTTTTAAAAGGTACGTGAGATTTTGTTTTTTTTTAGGTCACATCTAGCTAGAAAATTCCTGTGTTTAGGCGGGACCTTTTTGTTTCGTGTGTTTTTTTTCAATTAAATGATGCTTCAACCATTAAAATCAAAAATGCTAATATTAATAAAAATGGAAAATCAATTTTTATTCGAAAACATACCGAAAATGTAATTATATATCTGTTTAATTCGTAACCTTAGCTACGACACTGATTTATTTATGTGCTCCTTACAAAAGTTTATTTAAATATAACTAATTCTCCACGTGGGTATTAAAAAAACAGGATTATATTTATGAATTAAACGATATACAATAGAAATCTATTTATGCAAACTCCGGTCACCTGAATGGCAAAATATCCGGATCGTTATCAGGAAATAAAAATTAAAGAGATGATACATCAACTCTTGTGTGCCTATGATGTAACAAGAGTCGTCATAGGATACAAAACTTGATATAATATGTCTCTTATTTATTTAAATGATAAATTTTTATATTATATTTATATATAAATACATATGATAGTGATGCCGATACAACAATAAATCAGTTTTTCTGTTTAAGAAAAAGCACGAGAATTGATCTAATAACAAAGAAAACAGAGATACTGTTTTGTGGCCGGCGATTGTGTAAAAGAGACTAAAACAAAATATGAAATTCGTTCAATCAGTTGGTTATAGACGACAGGTGAGAGTGCACGCTGTTTATATGACCGGCCTGTTTATGATTTTTTTTAAATATTTTTTTTTTTTTTTCAAATTATGGAAAAGGAATCACATAACAGTACATATCTCTGTTTTTTTTTTATTTTCAAAATTTTAAACTATTCTGTCTTTTGCTTGTGGTTATACAATATTAAATCACCGCGTGTAAAGGAATTTTGTAGCACAGCCTTTAAAGAGTAAATAATATAAAAGGGTGCTGGCAGCCGGCACTTATTGCGTGGCAGGCAATCAACTTTTAAGAAAATGTTTAACTTTTGTGTTGCTGTATTTTTTATATTAAATTTATTTTGCTTTAACAGGGCTTATTTCTATTTTTATAAATTATTGAGGAGTTATTAAAGAGTATTTCTCCATGTGTTTTTTTTTAATATCTGAACCTCAGTATATTTTTTTTTTGCTTAAGGTAATACGATGTTACATCACCGTGTGCAAAGAATTCTTTTACGACAGTCTTTTAAAAGGTAAGTCAGTTTTCAATGTGATTCCAATTCACTGTACTATTTCGAAAGCAATGGAAAAAAATATTTTTGATTAAATTTTGCGGTTTATTTCAAAACATTGCTTTAATATAACCGTTAATCCAATTGTCCAGATTTCTGCATATTTAAATATCGTCTGGCACTCGTTAATCCCGATAATTTAAGTTTTACTGTATCTTCCTCTTTTCATACGCAAAACAAATTACCCTATTAGAAGCTGCAAAATATTCCGTCATTATTTCGGAAGTACCTACTAATAATTTTTCTTATAATAAATATGTGCCTACCTGCTTTGAACCGTATGCAAAAAAACAGTTATTTGGTATGCAATGATGTTGATTTCTTAGAAATACTTTTTTAGTCAAGATTTTTTTATAAAAAATATTATTTGTATTTAACTTATTTTTAATATTTTCTGCAATAACTTTGTGTATCATTTCAAATTAAATTTGGAGAAATAAAACTTAAACTTTGTTTTTTGATACACTCACTTTATTTTTACCAACTATTTTCGGTAACCAAATGTTACCGTCTTTAGGGTATTTTTAGAACTAAACATACATAAAAGAAACAGTAAACAAATTAGTAACAAATTAGTTGTATTTAACTTATTTATATCCTATTTAATCTTGTTTTAAATTGCCTTTAAGGTTTTTTCATTTATTATGGTAAGTATTTTTTGTTCATTTTAGTTTTTAAATGAAAAGATTAATGCCCTAGTTCAATATTATCCCTGTTTTAAAAAGGTTAGAATATCTGTCAATTCGATGAGGGTAAATCCAATTTATGTCAGTAAAGATTTGATAATATTTTTGTATCCAAGTATTTCCTACATAAAAAATATTTGCTTGTCGTTCTGGTTTAAAACCATTTTCCCAATAATATTTTGTTTTACACCGAAATAAATTAATAACATCCTGTATACGTTTCTCTCCATTACTCTCGTCTTGAAATAGACCGGAGGCTTTTGTAGATACACTGCCCAGTATAAATATACAGGGTGCTTTACAATGCACGCCTTCGTATATTTCCTTCCGAATCCCTCCTTTCATTGCTCGAATCGGCTAATGCGAGAGGACAAATCACTATTGACCGTTTCATTAGTACTATTCAACATTCAAAGCGAGAAGGCTATTAGGAACCACATACACTAAATCAAACCTTTTCAAGTATAGATGGGTTTAATTTAGCTTTACATTATATTATATCTTCTACAGCGCTTACTCTGATTACGGGTGATATAATATTGTGTTACAAAAAGTAAAAAAAAAAAAATATCGCTGAATTTAGTAAAAATATCTAGTATTTAGCAGAATAAATATTTATAAGCTGACGAACGTCTTATCTTTTTCTTTTCAACTTCCGCTCCTAGTTAAATTATGTGGACATCGCCAGACATCTTTATTTTTTAATTTTTTAATTAACATATTTCATAAATAGTACGTGTTTTAAGGATATATTATTACTAGCCAGCATTCTCGTCTAAGTAGAACCCTGGAAAAGGTTTTCGACTCGATGGCTACTCTCAGGTAAAAATTATGAAAAGTAATCGATCGAAGTTTTGTAAGTCCACCCCTTAGTGCAGTGGTTGGCGCTTTTACATGCCATGCTTGGGATCTTGGGTTCGATTCAAGGCAGGGTGGACGTAGAACTCCTGGACTGATATCCGAAGAGTAAGAATTACCCTACCATCCATGTTGGAAAACAATAGGTAAATATCACATACCTACAACAAATACCGATAAAAAATTATGAAATGAATTTAGAATAACATTTTTTTTTCAAAATCAATATGGATGTTGTGGCAAATTATTTTCATACATTAAATTAAGGAATATTTTTTTTTGACAATACGTCACCAGAAAAACGCCACGTTTTTGGCCTTGAATTGTGAGTCAAGATTTGTTTTATATTTGTAAAAATAAAAAAAAGTGTTCAGTAGACTCAAATCAGTGTTTGATTTCTTATATTTTAAGTTTAAATATAGAGTTCTACAAAATAAACACCAAATCAATAAATCAATCAACTCGTGATTTTTATAAAAATAAAGTTAATAAACTACAGAATGACATCATAACATTAGAAAACAGATGAAAATTAAATGACTTGCATTTTTCGTTTAAAATAATAATGTCGATGTTTGATTGTTGAGAACTTATCAATTTGATTAATGTGCGAGTGCCTGGTCGAGTTACCCGATGTAATACGAGTACTTTGTTCTACTGCGGTCCATCATCGACCAATTACAGCGCGAATTCGCCAGTAATGCGGATGCATGTACTTGCGAACCAATATGCTAACAACATCGATGTCTTTAGCGTGAGTCTTGTAAATTTTTAAATATCAATGTATATGTTCCTTATCAAATAGAACTTAATATTCTGTTCATATTGTATTTTATAACATTATGTACCAAGCTGCTTTAAACCTTTAATTGTATTTCTTTAGCTTATTAAAAAAAAAGAATTAAAAAAAATAGAAATATATATATATATTGCTTTAACTTTTTTTAAAACCGACTTAACTTTTAAACACAGTTCTATATTTGATTACTTTATATTGTTTTTTTTTAAATTTATGTTGTTAATAAACTCATTTTTTTATTTTTATACCAACTATACTTCTTAACACTGTTCCTATATTTTATTTATTTATATTGTGTTTTTTTTAAAAATCTATGTTGTTTATATACTCATCTTCTTTTTTTTATACCAACTTTACCTCTTAACACTGTTCTATCTTTTGTTGCTTTATATTGTATTTTTAAAATTTAATGTTGTTTATATACTTATATTTTGTAAAACTTTCATGTATGTAAAAGCCTTATGGGCGTGAAAAAATAATAAAAAAAGGTGGTTGGTTTTTTGGAGGTTGCTATATTTGCTTCCAATTTTTTTGTTCCAAACAAATTTTAATGGCCAGGAACAAATAAACATGAATCGTGACGTATCAGGAGCGTGGCCAATGGAATAGCCGTTTTTTTTTTTGCTTCTTATAAGTGAAACAAAAAAATTATTTTTACTGGAGACTATTTCATAGACTTTTGTTACTTTAAAAATGTAAAAAAAAGTGATATTTGTCTATTGGACTACAATTCGACTACCAATGCGGAAACGCGAAAAGATGATGATGATAATGAGCAAGATAGTCCTATTACATTTATGGAAAAACAATTAGTTTTCACAGAAGTTAAGTGAATTTAATACATAATACGCACTTCTTGGAGAGTATGATTAAAATTACTTAACCCAGAATGAGTATTATGGCCATTATGTTAAGTAAGTTTGCGTGTTGGTTATTGTACCAGTTCCGCATTAAAACACATATTTCCTTTTGTTCCCTCAAGAAACTAAACGCCTGTTTTGGCTTATGCTAACTTTGAACTGTCGTTGAATTTAACTAAACGTCGTACTTTTATGCAAAATGTTGACATCAAATGATAGTTCTACTCTAAATGAGTTCAGTCAACCGCAACATTTAATTGGCCTTTTTTGACACTGCAATCGGTGACGCAAATAAGATTTTTTTTAAAACGCATTGATATTTAAACAAATTCATGAAACAATATTCGTTCTTTTTACCCCTCTACACGACTATAAGATGTCTTCCTGCAGCAAAGATAGGTAACTACTTAACAGAAGGGCGGTTCTTTCACAACTTTCTTAGTGACTAGTACCAATGCTATGTCATACAAGACTACACCATTTTTTAAATCTTTCTTTAGATCATTTTTTTGGAAAATAAATATTTGCGTTTGTATGATTTTCCCAAATATTTTGATTTTAGGGACTATTTTTAACGAGTTACAAATATTGATATTTATTTCCATTCACTATGGCAAAGACACTTAAAATCCTTTACTGTACATTAGTGCGAAGCAACTTAGAATATGCATCACAAATATAGAATCCTATGTACAATGTGCAGATATCACGCATTGAAAATATTCAAAAAAAATCGTAAAGTTCATGTGTTTCCGGTTGAAACTTGAGTTTAAATCCGACCAGTTTATTCATATATGTAAAAAACATCACCTATTGTCTCTGCAAAAACGTCGTGAAATAGCGGATATAATTTTTTTTTTTTAAATTGCCTCTGGTTCAATTGACTGTTCTGAACTACTACGCAAACTTTATATCAATGTTTCTTCCAAAGTTTTAAGAAATAACCCTCTTCTTCACATATCTCTTGTTTCGTCTAATTATAGGCAAAATTCATATTTATGGCGAACTTTTAATAATTTTAATGGAATAAATAAATCATTTAACATATATTTATTTGCAAAAAATCTTAATGACGTACGGCGTTTGCTTTCGAAATAATTCGTAGTATTTTTTCTTTTCTTTTAAATTTACATTTAATTACTATTCATTTTATGTTCGAGCTACTTGTGCTACTTGTGTAAACCTGTAATTAGCTTGATCTGTTTTGTTATATACATATAAGATAATTATAGTTGTTGGTTTTCAAATTAATAAAATAAATAAATAAAATAAAATATCATCTAAGTGAAACAATTTTAATGCCAATTTTTTCATTAATTTCAAACAATAAAAATAACGTTAACGAAATGCTTTATTTTTAAATATTGTATATGCTTTCACTTTCCATTAAATTGTATCCTAATTCAAAGAAGGCTTTGGTCTTTAGGAGTAAGGGATACGTTACTATTTTATTTAGTATTTAATAAAAATAACAGATAACTTTCATGAAAACAGATAAAAGTGTATCAGCTTTACGTTGATCGCTTAAAATTAATATAATATTAAAAAGTATGTTATAGTTTTTAAGTTTGTATGTGGAAATTCTTGATGCAATTTCATTGTCATTTATTATATAAATAAAAGACGAGTGATACTTTAATCCACAAATTTGGAATATCCAGTGACCGGTTTTATCGCTTTCGCGACATCTTCGAGACTGGTATCTTTATTAATGAGTTTAATGTATTTATACAAAACAGAGGTAACGATAGAGAATTCAAAATTATATGAAAGTAAATGAAATAAAAATATTTTTATCTTAAGGATCATTATCAAAATATGTTCGGGTTAACTAACGAGTTGATATAATTAACACCCTTTTTTTAAATATTTTATATCAACCATGTCGGGAATCGAATTCGAGACCTGTCACATTGTAAGCAAACACGCTGACCATTACACCACAAGGCCGACGTATTGTCATTCTCCACACATCGAAAACTGCTGAGGTTGATCTCGTAACAATAAATCCTCGAACTGTCGAGGAAAACATGTCCAAAATACCCGTAAAAAGTACTTAAATTAAATTTCCATATGTTAGCAAAAGGTCAGCGTATTACGTACATAAAATTCACCCATTTTGAAGCTTTCCCATACCGGGTATGGGCGTCAGCAAGTTTTTTTTGTCTCCTTTGAATACCACTTTTATTTACATTATTTTTAAAAAGACGCATAGTTTTTGATTTCTCATTATTTCCGGTTTAGCGACATAATTCGCTTGTACAAAAATGACAACATGTTCGGTTTGTTTTTCGAGATCTCTTTTGTAGGTAGTTTTTGCCGTGACAACGGTTGAAGGCGAGTTTTAGTGGCAATGTTAGTGGGTTTTAGACAAAGCTTACTGACAAAGACAAGGGTTGTATGAAATCACGTTAAAAGCTGTGTAAATGCTGTCATTAAAATGAGTGAAGGGAATGTTATGGGGGAGTGTGGAGTACAAGATAAAATGTACTCAAAAATAAATACAATGATGTAACAATGTATAAAGTGACAATTCCTTTACAAAAGTTACAAAACCTTGTTTCAACCTGGCACCTAACGTACCTTTGTACACTCAAATATTTATTTTTCATTCTGTACATCTCATTTAAAAAATATAAAACCATGTGAAAACAAAATGAAATTTGAATAATAAAAACAGATAGGTAGCTTATGTAATTTTTGTGCTTTACGAGTTTTTTTTTTTTTGCTTTTATTTTTGATTGAAATGACTCCTCGTGTAGCGGTTGGCGCCTTCACCTGCCATTCTTGAGGTCCTGGGTTCGATTTTTGGCAGAGAAGACGTGAAATATTGGTTTTAAAGGTTGCTTAAACTGCAATATTTCAATGTTCTTAAACTGGCACCTAAAGCGTAAGACTGATCACCTTACCTTCAGATAAAATGTGATTTATGTATTTAAATGGTCTGTTTTCCTACAGTACCTGTTATAATAATTACACATGATAAATATAACCTTATCATGTGTAATCGGATACATATAGCAATTTGTGTATCTGGGAATCATGTTTTCAAGAGATAAAAGAGTAGAAAAAGATGTTAAAAGAAGAGTGAATGCGGACAACAAAATGAACGGAGTACTAAGCACTAAGCACAGTAATTTCTAATAAAAATATGTCAATCGAAGCTAAACTGGCAGTGCACAACTTATGTATGGAGGTGAAACATGGAACTGGCAGAAGAATGATGAAAGCCGAGTGAACGCGGTTGAAATGCGATCTCTTAGACGAATGTGTGGGAAATCAATGTATGACAGGGTTACGAATGATGAAATCAGGCAAGAGTGTAAATCTGAGTAAAGTATAATTGATAAGATTAAGAAAGGGTCTCTGAGATGGTTTGGTCACGTAGAACGAATGAACGACGAAAGAATGGTAAAACAAGTATATATGGCGAAAATGAACGGCAACGTGAGACGAAGACGACCAAGGAAGACGTGGCATGATCAGATAAACCAAAATCTTAAGTCTGGTCATGTCAAAAGCAGGCAGAACCGTAGGGCGTGTATGACAAGATGTATGAATGTGGAGGAAGCTAGGAATGTATGCCAAGATAGACGTGTGTGGCGGTCCATTCTCTCTGCCTACCCCTATGGAGAATTGGCGTGATGGTGGTAGTAGTAGTAGTAGTAGGATGTCATACTCCATACTTCTGTACTAATATTATGAACGCGGATGTGTGTATGTCTGTTTGTTTGTGTTTCTTTCCCGTCGGAACGAAGATACCGATTGACGTGATTTTTGCTCAGGGATAGCCAAACAGCTGAGAAGTGATGTACATAATTTTTCGACCTGAAATAATAAATCAATCTCTCGGGAAAATTCTAAATGCAGAATTGATTTTATGGGAAAAGGAATTTATGTTAAAACAGGATAACGATTTTACTTTGCCATAGACTAACGGATACTCGTTTTTTCGCAAAGTGAGTGAAAAAATCTTATTCCCCAACAACACAACTTATCGATTAACTTATTTTTCTCTAATACCACTCAAGCAAGCCACAGGTTAAAGCTTGTATTTATATAAAATTCATGATAATTTCGAACCCTGATTAAGATTATGTTTTAATTTACTCGCTTTCTGGTGGTATTAAATCTTGTTTTATTAAAGCAAAGACAAAATGACTTCATAAATTAACAATTCTCGAATCTGACCCCGTCGCACTGTAGTTTAACCATTTCCAAGATTAATGTACACTTAAAAACCGTAGCATCATTAATTATGCCCGAAATTATTATTTGTCAGGATAAATGCTGCACCCTTCAAAAATAATTACCGCTGTTGTTTAACTAAGAAATGTTTCTCCCGCATAATTTGTCAAGTATAACGGCTCGCTAATCGACTGTATAACAAAAAGATGTCATTTAAATTTTGTTGTAAGCGTTCGTTTTGAGAATTCCTATTAACGTTAAACTACCCTTAGACCGATTTCACAAAGGTCCTACAAATCCAAATGACATATTAAAATTTGAGTGGACTTAAACTAATGATTCTACTTTTATCTTAAACCCACGTACATTTGATTAAAAAAATACCTTAAAAACGTCCCCGAAGAATAACTATATAATGCATTTCAACAATAAATAAGTCAATTCAAATCAACATACCTACTTATAAATAATTATCAAAAATATTGTAAATGCAACCGCAACAGAGTGAGAAACAATTTTTGATAATGAAATATGGAAGTTTTAGCTCTTACAGGGCTCGTGTCTTGTCTAATTTATTTTTTTAAAATAAAATATAGCTCAACATTCAACGTGTTGGCTGGTTTCAAGCTAGCCTCTTAGGAACGGCTGAACCAAGAGCCGCCAGGTTAAGTAAAAAAAGATTTAATCAAGTAAAAAACTGTTTTTTAAATTTTTAAATTAAACAAACCTTTCCTATTCTTACCTAACTTCACATAAAAAATAAACAAAATATAAAATTAATTATTTTTATATTAAAATCAAAGAGGCTCAGCTGCGGTCAGCCTTTTCGTTAGACGTTGCTTTTAACATTTTGGCTAAGCGACCGATAGTCATTCAATTGAATGCCAGCATTAAATCAACAGCTTAGTCATTAAATTAAGTGGCTAAATCAACTATTTGGCGGCGACACACACATGCTAATGCTAAAAGTATGTTTTATCATGCTTTTACCAAATTCAAATAAAACATACGTACACATAGACATATTACCAGTGGGGAAAATTATAACTGTTGCTTGTAGTATGTGCTGGATTTTTTTTTTTTCGATTTTGGAGCTATTGTGTACATACCAAACACCACAGATTTTATTTTCTTATGGAATAAATAAATAACATCAAAATACATAACTTAAAAATAATTATTAACATATTTTTATGTTTTTTATTTGTGTTAAGTAAAAACAAAGTTTATGATGTAAATTTATGTATTTATTTTTTACCTAATTTTTGTTTCATTATTGAGCTATTACTGGATTTAAAAAACAACAAGAATATTGGAATGTATAATGAATATGTTTGCCAACGAACCCTTGCTCGTTTCCTAAAAGCAAATATATATCCCCTGTACGATTTAATAACAAGGGTTTGTAATAGCAGAAAAATAATCCCGAATTCCTCTACGTAGGAAAAGCATGTTTTACCGGAAAGTTTTGTAAACAAACGTATTATTTCATCTAACATGTAATTTCATTTCACTAACAGATATTATTAAATAATATCACAATACGACACTAAACCTTGAGATTTATATCAGATCCGTATTATTTTTATCAACAAATAATGAATTGGACATCAAATATCATTGGAAGTCAAAAATAATTATGTAAAAAAAAACTAAATTCAAACAGAAGGTTGAATAAAAAGGGGTTAAACAACTTATAAATCAAATACATGTAAATTGTTATTATTGAGGCACACATAATAATATGTTTGTGTGCTCTGTTTCAAGATTAAAAATAAAATAAAGAAAAAAAGAATAATTATATTTAAAATTAAATGTAGGTTATGCTCTAATTTTTATCGCATGTAAGAAAACACTTTTTATATCCAATTTTTCAAAGCACTGAACTTCCTCAGAGTTATTCAGAGATTTTCTATGATTCTTAATACTCATTTTTACCAAAAACTGTGTGAAATATGTGTAAAACATTTAACAAGAATTTGAATAGGCTTCAAATATTTAACACTCCATATACAGATAAAGACGAGAACTAATAGGCTTCAACAATGTTTGAGGATGACCAAATGCTTGCAGACTGGCTGGATTTCATCCCTAGGGTATTAGTCATATTAAAATTTATTTGAACAGAGAGGGAAAACATTTGTGAGAGGGGAAAACGGAAGTCTAGGCATTTACAGGGCTTATGACCTGTCATAGGCGTTGAGTTGAGGAGTTGAGGAAATGTGGATGTTTAAACATGGGGAGAATGGTGAATGTTTCACAGTGTGTAAAGTGGCCACTTAAACCAGCCAATGACAAGTCATAAGCCCTGAATATGCCTAGACTTCCATATTCCCTTCTCAAAAATGTTTTCTCTCTCTTTTGAAATAAATTTAAATACTAATAGGCGTGATTCAAAATAACAGAGAATAGACGTTATGTATCTTTTTTTGCTCGTTATCATTAGTTAAAATGCAATTTTCCACTCCTACTTTCCTTTTTTTATACTTCACCACTCCTCAACAATTTTCTTGTTTTACTTTCCACTATCTCCTTGTTTTGTCCATATTTATTTTATTTTAATATAAAGTATACTTATCCTTTGTATTGTTTAAACCGCCGTCGTTTTATTGTTGGATGGCAGGCCCCACTTTTTTTATAGTTTCTACTTATAATCATTAAACCTGTACATCTGTTTGTATTCAAAATAAATAATGTAAAATGAATAATTATAAATTCCTAATTATCGGAGTTAAACACTGAACCTTTTAAGTCGAATTTCCACCTGGAGCTCCGTTAATGTCCGGTATATTAACGCATGGGGAAATCTTATTACTTAAAAGGTTATAGATGAACACAACATTACCTTTTCAAGGGTTTTTATTGCCTTACCCCTTAGTGTAAAAACAAAGCAATTTAAACGGTTCACATTTGTTTCGTGGGTATTTAAAAAATAAATTTAAACAAATTAACAACGCATAGTTTTAATACAAAATTTGGTGTCTGTTTATATACATGGTAAAACTACGAGTGACAAAAAGAGCTTTAGAAAGATATATCCAGGCTAGGGATAAGCTTTTTTAAAAATTAAATATATAAATATATATTTATTTTATTATATTAAAGAAGGTAAAAACATGTACAGAAAATATAAAAGGAAAAATAATGAAACCCACTTAACCGCGAAACCGGCTTGTCAGCAGATTTCTTATTTTTCCTTTACATAGAGAAACGTTAGATAAATTGTATAAATTTAAACACAAAATTTATTTATAAAAAATAAAATAGATGACATTTAATGCTAATCAATATAAAACTCTGTTACAAAAAACGCCCCAACCGGTTTTACAAGAAAGGCCCCAACCGGTAATACCGTACCTAATAATTGATTCTGCTAATGATTGATAAATAAGTCTTAATGTTTTTATTGGTACAACATATTTTATTCTAAACATCCTGCCTATAACTGTCCTTAATATTTTACACGATTTGGTAATTTGTTTATCCCATTTAAAAAATATATCAATAGTTATGCCCAAATACACATATTCATCAACTACACCAATTTTTTCACAGTTACATAATATGAAAACACCACTATGAAGACAGTTAAAACTATGAGAGACTATATTAATTTGATTCAGCGCTGGTACATAAGGGGATCTGACATGAATAATTTTAGTCTTTTTTTGCATTTATTAGAAGATTTTATTTCATTTATATGAAGACCCATATCATGCGACCATTTAAGCAAAGAATTGTAGTCTTCTTGTAATTGACTTTCCGCAATAGATGAATGTCTGTGAGAAATTACAAGTGCCGTGTCATCGGCGTAAACATAATGTTTGGCAAACTTAAAAATGTTTAACATTGATGATACGAAGGTAATATAAAATAATGGATCCAAAATGGATCCCTGGGGTACCCCAGGGAAATTAATTTGTAAAAAATTAAATTAAAATAAATTTGTAAGCTCTTACGGATTACAATAATTTTCAACATAACTTGTTTTCTTTTTATCTTTTGCAAAGGTTGTCTGAGTCTTTTGTTAAGTTTTGTCTGTTAATTTGTTGTATAATTTCAGTATCTGGTTCATAAGTCTCGACTGTCCTTGTCTTGTTTTAGATTGTTGTATGTGATATTGTTCTGATATTTTCGTATTGTGTCCATGTTTAAAATATATTTTTAAAAGTTTTAATTATTTTTGTATAATTTCATCAGTGGCCAATTTATGAATAAATTTTAAGAATTCAAGTGAATAAGTTCAGTTACAGTTAATTGTTTAGTTCGTTTAAAAAGTTCTTTCGTTGGTGTTAGATAAGAGAGGTCAAATACTAACTTAAATTTTTATTTTATTTATTTATTTATTTATTTACGGACAAAGTCCATTATAAACATTACAATTAAAAGAAATTTTTACAAAGGAATAAAAAAATATAAGGAACAGAAATAAGCAGCAAAGACAGATGATAGATTTTTTAGATTAAGTAAAAAGCATAGGCTAACTATACAGATTCTTTAGCTGATTTGTAAAGAAAAACATCCTTACACCATAATAATCAAGATTTTGATGATCGTTCACCCGCCTGATCATTCTGGGCAAAGGCGACTGTGCACCATAATTGGTCCTGTAGTGACCGAGGAAAAGCATTTCATTATTTCTTAGTCTACGGGTGGGAACGTTAAAAAGAATCTTTTGCAAAATTTCAGGGGCATCAATGAGACAGTTCATAATTTTATACATGCAGATTATATCTGCAATGCATCTGCGTTTTTGCCATCTTTGTAGTATGTTTATGTTATTTTGGTTTTTCTTCTCCATATTTGTTTCATATAACGTAGGTATTTAAGATTTGACGTAGGCTTCGTATGTATATTTTTTCCGTTTTTAGAATAAAGTTATTTAAAAGAACTGCTGGATAATGTTGGTATTTTGTTCAATCAATTCGAAATATTAAGTTTCTATGTCAATTGCTTTAGAGGTATATTAAAAAATTAAGAGGTGGAACATCAGTTGCCACAAAGCGACCTTTAAATGGCAATGAGAAGGCTACTTAGCCAAAAACTTGGATGAGAAATGAGCAAAAAGTATGTTGATTTGAAGACCACGAACAACAAAAAGAAGCTCAGAGCGACCACAACAAAGATGAAGAGGGGATTTAATCGGCATTGGATTGCTTATAGATTTAAATTTTAAATAGAACACACGAATAAAAATATTGGTTAAGAAAATGAAAATAAATATTTATGATACTTAAAAATATCCTTAAACTGAAATAATTGAAAACGGTGTATTATTTCATTGTGTAGTCGTTATTACAGTTTGGTATTATTGTTTGAAAAGATCCTGCACAACTATTGTAAATTAAGTAAAAATAATACGAATATTCATTATTAAAGTGATTATTAAAAAAAACTTCATCATTTTTTTGAAAAATTCATCCATTAATTGATAAAATCTTTAAAAATTATTCGATTCTTTAATCTTATTTAGAGAAAACTTTGAACTTAACTAGTCACATAGATATCGATGTATTTAAATGCCAAATTCAGAACTTAACTTTTTTTTTTAAGTGTTGCACATATAAATATCAAGGAATTAACTTATTTAACAAATAATTTTATCAAGAATCACAAGAAATTAAAGCTGAAGTTTAAAATATTTATGAATAAACCACCTAAATCCGTTCATTTTAAGACTAATGGTTAAATTTTCAATTGTTTTTAAAAAACTTTTTTATTACAATTTTTTATATAAATATCTTCTTGTAAGAGACTGAAAACACTCATGTCGTATTATATGACCTTTAATTATTACCGAAAAAAAGGCTTTCACTTCCTCTTAGATACGCAAAACAAGTATTATAATAGCACTGTAAAGGAATGAATTTTGTATAAATGCAATAAAAGAATTTTAAAAATAATTCGTCATACAATATTTAACAGAGAATAGATCATCCTGCTTCATTGGAGTGGTAGAATGATTAAGAAGATATGCGGCGAAGAGTGGTTTGATGAATATGTATTTTAATAGAGTTGTTCTGTTGCAGCTGCCGCTTCAAACACTGTGCAAAAAAGACAACGGTGTGTCAGACTTATTATGCCTAGTTAAAATCGTTGCCACAAAAAAGTAAACAATAAATAAAGCTGAAAATTTCAGCATACTTCAGGAGCATGTATACCAATATTAAATTGACAATCGGACTCTCCAAACTCGTATGTATTTAAAAAACATGTATTTGTTAAGTTTTTCAATTCAATGAAGTATTTGAGAAATGATGTACTTAATAATTTAACGTTACTGGTTGACCTGACCTAGTTACGCGAAATTGAATTAATCGTAGCACAACATGCTGACCACTACAATATGGGTCCAGAGAAGCTGCCACTTCTTGTACTCACCTACGTGTACGTACGCTTAGGGCTGCATTGAAACTCAATATTTGATTCACCATTTTACAATGCTAAGACCATGTTCAATTATTTTTAGAAATAATTATATCTGAATGCGTACAAAGCAGCGTCATTTTCGTAGTTGTTAATACAAAACAAACTCAATTTGTAAATACAAATACAGAAAATATATAATATTTCTTACTAATTTTAATTATTTATCACAATAACTATAAAAAATACAATGCTCATTGATTGTTTCCACTTTTTAATATAAGCACATTTTGTTTTAATTTGATATATCGGCCACAACGACCAAATAATGAATATGCAATATTTGTCAACCATTTTGATTTTTAAACAAATTTCAATAAATAAATAGTTGCGGCACATAATTCAAATCAATCTATCTAAGCGTATCGAGATCTGGATGATACGCAGTTTGGCTTCAGAAATGCCTTCGGTACAAGAGTGGCTTTATTAGCTATCAATGTTTTGCTGCAGAAGTGCCGTGATCAGAGAAAAGAGATTTTTCCATGGATTATGAGAAAGTATTTGACAGAGCAAAACATTCTAATTTGATGGAAATGTTAAAGAAGTGTAATATAGACACCAAAGATAAATTGTTTGTCCAAAACCTATACTGGTACCAAACAGCTGAAATCAGACGCGGCCAATATTCCATATTTTTTTATTTGGTCCACATAAAAAAATATGCAATGTTCGTCGATTATTTTGAATTTTAATTACCCTAGAGTCATTTTAATTGATATGAATAATGCACAATGACCAAATAAAAAATATGGAGTATTTGTCGATTATTTTGATTTTTAAATGTAGTCATTTTTATTGATTTCAATAATGTGCCACAACGACCAAATAAAAAAATGGAATATTCGTCGATTATTTTTGATAATGTGTTATCCTTATTATTAATTTGAAATTTGTGCCACAACAACTAAATACTAAATATGGATTATTTGTCGATTATTTTGACTTTTCAATGTATGATATTCATTTGAATTTTATGCCACAACCACAAAAAATATATGAAATACGTGTCGGTATTAGAATTTAAAAATTTATCACAGTAACCAATTTAACTAAAAAGCAATACCTATTTACAAATTATGCGAATTACAGAACTTAAGTTTTCATTTATATAATGATACTTATGTTATTCTTTAATGATGAAATCGGGCGAGAGCGTAAATACTAGTCAGGTTTAATTGATAAGATTTATAAACGGTCTCAGAGTTGGTTTGGACATGTAGAACGAAATGGTGACAAAAGAATGGTAAAACATACACACATGGCAAGAAAAAACGGTAACTGGAAGGGTTCTACTGGTTTCGAGACGTAAAAAAATATAAATCTTCAAATCAATCACTCTCTAGAGGCTAGAGATGATTCAGAATACCACCACTGATACATCACGATTCGCGTAAATTTTGTTTGTTACCGTTTAAATTAAAATAGAACATTGTCACGAATCTTGAATCATGAATCTCAACGTCATTATTATTATGGATAACTTATATAGCGCCATTTTCGTAATAAAATACCTCAAGGGCGCTTTACATAGTGGTTCTATTGTTAAATTAATTAAATTGAAGCTTTTAAATTTGTAATTTAATTAAAACAATTTATTTTGTTGTCACATGCTACGGATTTATTCAAATGATTTAGAGAACAAGTGGGTTTTAAGTTTTTTTCCGAAACATCACTTCACTTTCACAGCCTCGCATCTCTGCTGGGAGAGCATTCCATGCCATAGGGCCTGCGACCGCAAATGCGCGTTCACTAAATTTAGTGCGCTGTTTGCGTAGAGGTATAATAACTTTTCCTCTCGCCGTAGACGTAGCTGATCTAGGCGTGAGACGCCTGTCAGCAAGTTCATCTGGAATGCATAGTTTCCTTAGATATTCCGGAGCAGAGTTGTGCAGTGACTTATACATAAGCCAACAGAGTTTGTATTCGACCCTCTGTGGAAAACGTAGCCAGTGTAGTTCCCAAAGTAGTGGAGTGATATGACTGAACTTAGAGATTCCGAAAATACAGATTGTAGGCGAGTCATTTTATTCATTGGTAGATCTGCATAGATACCATTACAATAATCGACTCTAGACACTAAAACCGCATTTATTAATTGACGGGCGGCATCAACCGGCAAATTTTTGCATATGCATTTAATTTGTCTCAGCTGGAAGCATGAACTTATCGTTCTACTAATTTGAGCATCAAGAGATAGGTCAGAATTTAGTAAAACTCTCAGTAGTTTAACGGTGGGTAAAGCGGTACTCCCTACATTGGGTAGAGCCGTATCCTGGATCAAATTCTGTCGTCTGGCTGAAGCCACCCACAGTTGTTTAGTTTTTGATGGGTTTAATGTTAGTTTGTTTTCAGCCATCCAGTTTCCTATTTTCTTGATGCATTCATCAATTAAATTGACAAGCACACTTCTCTCGCCTGGTTTGCAATAAAAATAAATCTGCGTATCATCTGCATAGCAGTGAGACCACAATCCACATTCCTTGATAATTAATGTGGATTTTATCTTTAGTGTAAAGGAGATAGAGAAGTGGTCCGATTACTGACCCTTGAGGCACTCCTGTAGACACCCGAAAGTTGGTTGAGCTTTTACCCATCACAACTATCAATCCCAAACATGTCCCGTTTTTGTGGCGACATATTTTTCAATAATTTCTTTTTTAAAGTTATGTATAAAAACATTTCTATATAATATCCATATTGATATTGAAAATATAATTCATTTTTCTAAATCTATTTTATATATTTTTATCGGCTTTCATATTATGTGATATTTCCCTTTCACGGTCTCTGGATGGTATTCTAAACGGCAGAGAATGCTTTGTTATCGCTTATTTAGTACGTAAAACGTGCTAAAAGAAGCGTTCCATACGCGCGCCATACGGTTCAGAACACCACCCTTGGTCGTGTTATTAATTATAGTTTACTTAGACTAAACTGAAAATTCCCATCCCTCAAACTCAACTTATGAATAAACAAACCTTTATTCGGGACTCTAATCAAACTTACCTGTCATATTAAATTACTAGCTACCATTTGTATGATGTTCCCCATAACAATTTAGCCTGTATCGTGTCACACATCAATTTACATATAAACGAGGCTTTACTTGCTTTAAATTAATCAACAATATTGTTACAATTATTATATGATGAAGGTATATTAATTGTATATTTTTTTTATTAAAAATTTTGTTTCCTATGTAAATTTCCCGTACCTGAGAAACTTTCAACATCGGTGCATAAAATAAACAAACACATTTCAAAATATAGACTCAGCTCTCTGCTTTGAACGGAAGCTGAGTCTCATTGACAGTAATAATAAAAAAGAAAAAAAACAAATACAAAAAATACCTAATCTGCTATAAATGTAAAATAATCACCACATTCAACACACATTACTCCATAAGCCACACCCCATATATCACAAAAATGGTGATACCAACACAAATAGAGTCACGTGTTATATAATCATATTCTTGTTTACTTTTGTTCTCCAATTTAGAATTTTTTTTTTTTTGGGTGATTGGGTGTAGATTGGACTCGTTCCAATGTTTGAGCTACCATTACAGGAACTACAAGAGTCTTCTTCGGGGTAATCTATGTGTTATGTAGAAAATTATATGTTTATTTAAGTCTTCTTATCATCTCGTTTCTCTCCACGGCTGGACAAAGACCTCTTCTAAACATTTTCATGTTTTTCAGTCCTGGACACTGCTTCCACCCATGAACCACGGATTGCACGATGTAGTCAGTCCATCTACTTGTGGTCTCTCTACTTACCTTTTATTTTCGTAGGCTTTTGAGTTTAGTATTCTTGGGGTCCACCTGACAACCTCTCGCCATATGAACCGCTCTGTGCCATTTTCATCTTCCCATGTTTTAAGCAATATTGGTCACCTTTGTACGGCGTCTCATCTGCTCGATCCTTATTCAGTGAGTTCAGAAGATACCCAATATTTATTTTTTTATAGACCGATAAATGCACTCACTTTTGTTTACACTTCGGGCAGTGAGTGATATCGTTTCAAGACCATTTGTTGTCACCGGCAGAACACAGGGCTTTGGTCTTCAGATTATTTAAGATTTTCTTATTTCTAAAAACGTGTTTTATCTTTTTAAAAGCATCCCAACTTAACCCGATTTGTCTTGGCAGTTTAGCCGTAGATTTTGTTTTCTCAGTTTGATTTTGTGCGTGAGGTAAATGAACTCGTAATTTTATTTATAGTACATGTGTTGCTAGGTCATGGACTCAAAATATTTATGTACCAGCTGTTTATATCGTGTCACAGTCAGCATTCGGCAGTCGGTACATTAGTGTCATTGTTTGTCGTATATAGTGGCATGAACTTTGTTGAGTTTTATTTGAGACTGTAGTCTGGTAAAACGAACGCAAAATTAGGAAATCATACGATTTTGCCATTTTAAAACAAATGTTTTTTTTAATCGCGCAACAATAAAAACATAATTTGGTATTTTTATTTTTATTTTTTAGAAGTCATAAATATGTGTGATTGAAATACGTAGGAATTTCTCTTAAACAAGGGTGAAAAAATAAGACATTACTCTTTAAAAAAAAGGTGACAAACTAGAAAACTAACAGACTAGAATAAATTATTGAACTACCGTGGTTTTTTTTTTATTTCACGTTAAATTTGTTGTAATATCTTGTTTTTTAACCCTTGTTTGGGGGAAATTCCGATGTATTCAAATCACAAATGTTTATGACTACCAACAAATAATATAAAAATACTTAAATAATGAAGGTCAAATTTTGGAAAAATCTCAATAAAGTATAAAAATTAACTTATGTCCCAAACTTTAAAACTTTAGCTAGGGAAAGTTAAATCCAATAGTTAGCAAATGATCTCCTCTACGGGTGAATTTGCTATGGTGAGTTCAGTTTAAGTTACCCTGTATATATATTACAAAACAACAATAATAAAGTATCCATAACTCCATGAGACCAAAAGTGTTGTGTTGAGTTGGGATGCAACATAATGGAAAGTGGAAGTATGTTTATTAATAATTAGTAGCAAAAATTAAAAAATTATAATATTACATTAGCATAAACTTCAATAACATCTGGAGAACATGCTTGATAGTATCTTTATAAATGTATGCAATATCTCGCAGCAGTCTCCTGCAATTGTATCTTCTCTTATACAAAATTATTACTTTTATTCATTTAGCACATTAGAAAATAAGGAATGACGATTTCAACTTTGTTTCAATATTTTTAATAAGCGCTTACTTATTTGTACTTTTTTTGTTCACAGATGCTGTCCAAGTGAAAACTATGAAAATGTAACTTTAAAATAATTTTCATGTGAAGTGAATTTTTAAATATAATATTCACTAAAATGAAAAAGAAAAGGAATGCAATAATTTAATCACGGTTTTTTTATCGTTTAATTCGTTAAAACAAGATTATTTTAAATCAAATAAGAGTGTTTCTATAAAAAAATAAATTATATCAACTATATAAAAATCAATCAATTTTGCGGAATTCCTCAAATTCAGTGTGATGTGAGTTACGGATTGCGATGTCTCTGTGACCCAGTATCTCTGGGTCATACCGACCCAGAACATTGGGTCATACCGACCGGACACATTGGATCTTACCGACTCGGGAAATCGGGTCATACCGACCCGGGACATTGGGTTATACTGACCCGAAAATTGCTCTCAAACAATGTTACAAAAACTATGAATATAATGTTGCTTGAAAAGTATTGAAAACTGCTACTGGATTTTTTTTCAATGAAAAAGAGTGGTGACTCCAATGACTCGTGTCAATAGTGTCGTGATAAAAATGACGGGTGATCAATTAGTAAACCACTGTTAATTAACATCAAGGAAGCTGGCACCATCCGGAGGTGAGTACAAACTATTTATTATATGTGTGTCGTCCATCAAATAATTGAGTGGGGAAAAGTTCTGTTAACAGATGATAACATTGGTCAACATGATTTTGGTCGCGCGAGTGGGTTGCAGTTTTGTATTTTGTTTTCAAATTTGCCTTTGGAATTTCTCCATCACCCACAGAGTTTTGTCAAAGCCATGGACAATCTTCTGATTTCATGTGCCTCAATCGGAGGTTTCCTGAAATCGGTGATGCAAAAATTAAAAATGGAATTCTATTCATTTATTTTATTTATTTACATACATAAGGCTATTGTACATTTTTTGAGACAATAAGTCCCAAGTCTATGGGACTATAAGTCCTGTGTTGAGATGGGACGAGCAATTATATGACACAGAGACATGAGTATATCACCAAAATATAGGATTAGAAACATAAAAAATAATTGTAAAAAATATTTTTTTAAATAAATATATATGGCACATCAATATGGTAAACAGTCAACTCAAGCATTTGGAAAATCATCAAGGAGTTTCCTACTCAAATTCTTCCCACTAAGGAAAATCCAGTCCTTAACTTCTTTCTTGAAAATATTTTTTTTTCTTGAGAGTTTAATACGTTTTTCCAAAATATTGATCACTCTCGGTGCGATAAATGAGAGATGTCTCTGAGCAAAAGTCATACGGGTTTTGGGTATGACATAATTCATGCTCTGGGAGAACCACACCTTGTGGGTCCACAATTACTATCACTATTATTTTTCTTAGTGGTGAGGGTCAGTGCTATGCAAGCTTCTGACGTCACTGCCACCTGTAAGGATCTTTTGTGACGGGTCTCCGTGAATAATTCTCGCCCTCCAAGTCCAGGTCTATAAAGAGCCTGGTTACCGAGTGGAAAGCGAGAGTTTACAGTTTGTTTAATATCCCCCTCCAAGCCCAGATCCGCAAAGTATCAGGCTATTAAATAAAAGGCGAGCTCTTTAACATCCTCGGGCTTAACCAGTGGTCCCTTCAGTATGAGGCTCCTCTTACAATGTAAAATATCACATTTACATAAAGTGTGTATAGATATTACCTCATCTGCACTACAAAATCTACATCTAGAAATTTCAGACCGGTTTATTCTAGCAAGGTGTTAGTTCAATCTGCAGTGTCCTGTAAGGGCTCCGGTGATAACTCTCACTTCATTTTAGCTGAGCTTTATTAGGTCAAAAACAAAACTTTATTCGATCACTGATGCATGATAAAAAAATTAAGCAACATTAAATCCACCAGAGAATGCAGCTTGGCAATAATTAAAAAATGTTACTAACAGTTTCTAAGCTAGTCAAAATGTTCAAATATCATGCTGTTAGGAATGGGGCAAGAATTGCAATTGTAAATGCCTGTATTTTGAAAACTTTGAGTTATAGGAAAAAACCAATTTCATATTTGAATTTAGGAAAAAAAATACTTGAGACTTAAAATCACATGTTTTCCTTTCTGAGACAAAACAATAATTTTTTTTCTTGCCCAGTGTAATCAAATCTGATCAGTTTGTATGTTCCCCATAGCTATACTAGAGCAAGATCTCATCACCTAGAAGCCGTACAAACGCAAGTCAGAATTTAGCTATAAATAAGGCTTACTGATTACGGCATCTACAGATAATACGAACATATTTTTCTGTGAATATCGGCAGTTTATCTGCTTTCTTTTAATTAACTGGTTATTTGTAATGTTATTCTGTCCGATATGTTTAGTCTACATTACATAATGGGATAAATAACCCGTTAATTAATGCTGACTACAATTGTTAAATAAATAATTTTGAATGGCAATACATAATTTAATTCGCACGTGTTCATTGTACATACATTCCAATCGTGTGTTTTTCATTAAAATACAGCCGGTTAAATGCGTTTTTGGGCTGTTCCAGAAATTCTGCTTATTCTGTTTATGAATCGATTTAAGGTGCAACACGTTATATAATATGTACACATAGCTAAATAAACATTTGTGTTTGCTTTATTCTGATCACAGTTTTTAAACAAACTTCTCTACTTTGAGTCATAATTTGTCCGACTAAAAACGATTTTCATTTAACCCCAAGCCTTTAGCTCTCATCAAACAAATAAATGGAATCTCATTAAACTTTAGTTCGGAAAGTTTAAATATCTATTAAAACAAACAAACTACACTGAGGTTTAATTTCATACTAGAACACTATTCAGCAAGAACTAGCGGCGATATCATAAATAATATTTTCAACTTCATGCCAACATAGTATCAAAAGTTCAATCTCATATTTTTGTCTTTCGCTAGCTATTTCATAGTTTCCCGCACTCGAATTAAGCTTAATTTATATCTGAGCCCGAACCATAAAAATATGATTTGAGATTTATGGATGTAATAAACTCTAACTTCCCAAAAAAATGCATTTTTTGTGTAAGTTCGTACTACCGACCACTTTTAAATAGTTTTAAATAGTTTTAAAGTTAATTTATAATTGTTATGTACCTGTCAGTTTGTCAGGAAACTGACTAAATAACCATCATCATCATTAGCCGTCTTTTGCCCCATGGTGAACAAAGGCCTCTTCCTTTAGTCTCCATATCTCCCTATCCTGAGCCACCACCATCCAACTACTTCCTGCAACTCATCTTATGTCATCCGACCACCTTGTCTGGGGCCTGCCGACACTTCTTTTACCCGTTCTGAGTCACCATTCCAGGACTTTTTTTGGTCTATCTAGAGTCTGTGGTTCTGGCTTTATGACCAGTCTAGCTCTGTTTCTGGTTGGCAGCCCTGTGGACCACATTGATGACCTTTGTTCTTGCTCTAATACATGCATTGGTTTTTCTGTCTCTCAACGAAATACCCAGCATTCTCCTTTCCATGGCTCTTTGTGTCACTGATAATTTGTATGATTTTTTTTTCGTGAACACAAAAGTTTCACAGCCGTACAGGGAGAACACAAGCATCAAAAATGTTCTTCTTTAAGTAATGTGAATACTTCGGAGATTTCAGGATATATGAGAGTTTACCAAGGGCAGCCCATGTTAAACCTCGCCTTCTTTCTACTTCTACCTCTTGATTATCTTTTTCGAGCTTCGTTTTGTGTCCTAAGTTTATAGCATTATCAACATTTTCAATGATGTTTTCATTTATTAAGATGTTACATGATTAATTTGCATCACTCATAACTTCCGTTTTTAAAACATCCATTTTCAAGCTTATTTTCAGGGATGCTGTATTTACTTCGTTTATCGTGTTTTCAAGTTCTTTCTCATCTTAAGCAGATAGGACTATAATATCTGCGAATCTAAGATTACGAAGAAAAGAAGAACCATAATATGAACATAAAAATAAACAACGAAACTCTTAAAGAACTAGAACATGTGACTTACCTAGGACTCACAATGGACAGACAATTAAAACGGACAAAACACATAGACGGACTCACTAAAGTAATGGCATCACTACATAGCCTTTTCTACAAAATTAAAGATTTTATACCAAGAAAGGAAAAAATTATGATGTACGAAGCCTATGTCAAAAGTAAATTGAGTTACATGATCGCCTTCTGGGGAACTGGTAACAAGACAGACATAACAAGAATACAAAGACAACAAAATAAAATTCTTAAACTAACATACAACCTACCCTACCTGGCCTCTATGACTGAACTGTACAAAAAAACACACCAGTTTGACATAAACTACTGACTAAAATTGAAAAAATTGCACAAAATAACACTGAGAAACATACAAGACGACGACATAATATTAGTCAAAAATGCTGACATACACAAATACAACACCAGACAACAACAACACTATCATATTGAAAAAGCAAAGACAAACACAGGACAGTCAAAAATACTACATAATGGTCTTAAACACTACAACGACTTACCTTACTACTTGAAAACTTTTACTGGAGACAAATTTAAAATTAATCTGAAAATGCACATGATGACTGAACTAACTAGACTAGACGAGACATAAAATGGACAATATAAAATTTCTAATGTAACCCTAACGGGTTTTTTAAAACTGTAAATAGATTAAAAAAATAAACATGTAACTACTGAAATATACCTTTACCTTCAACATTGGATAAACTGTTTTCAAAAAAATATTTTATACACGCACAGTTTAAGGGATGCGACAACCAACGATTCAAAATTGACTTGGTTGGTTTAAACATAAAAAAAGTGGGCAATATCATTGTTTTTTTTGTTTATTAACATAAGATTCACTTTTAAGCTTTATCAAAATGTTGTAAGTCCATATTATTTCATGTGTATCCTTTTATACTATGCTGTACCTATGCAAAACTTTCACTAACTTATCTTTATTAAATTATTTGCAAACTCTTTAAAATTACTATCGCAAATGTCTCGTTAAATTACAATTTCTTGACGTTGTGCTCTCCCAATATAATGTATCATATTGTAGTTTATATATCCAAACATTGTTAAGCTTATATCACAATTACTTTTATGATGTATATATACTGATAAAACGTTAAAAATATTGCTTGTTCTTTACGTCCGCATACTAATACAAATATCATAATCTAATGTTCAGCAGGTGCCAACGTACGGTTAAATAATTTATCATTGCCAATAAAAAAAACTGTCCAAAAAAGTTAAATGCAATCAGAATTCTTTTTTTTTTACCTCTACAGAAGAGATTATCTTAGTAAAGAGGGCATTTAAATCCATTTTATATAGGGACTTATTTTATTCATTAAACAAATATAGATAATGTATTATTGAATCGTGTTGTACCAATGTATATTTTCTTTATTACTGAAACATGTGGCCGTTCAGAGCAAGATGAGAATTTGTAAAGCATGAAGCGAGGACAGACGCAGTCGGGACCAAACTAGTATTGAGGGTTTCCGAAACAAAGACACTGAGGATGATACCAGGCAAACTCTAAGATATCGCACAAAGGAACATCAAAATAAGAGATATATGTGGACTGAAGACATCGTGGAATGAAGTAGACGACAAAAGAGAGACTGGTACGGTCATGTCCAAAGAATGGACACTATCAAACTCTATTATATTGCACTACATGATCCGCTTCTCGGCACTAATCCTCGTGGAAGAACTTCCAGAAGATGTAAGAACAGTTGGTAAATCAATTATTAGGAGAAGCAATACTCTGGAGTACAAACTACATAGGTATTCAGAAAAGAAGAAGAAGTTTAAATTTCTTACCTGAATTGATATGGCAATACGAAAAAAGCTTTTATTTTACGATTCCGTATAATAATAGAGACGTGTCCTTACGCAGAGAGCCATTAAGGAGACATCAACTTTAATCTAGATCCTAGCGGCTGTTTAATTCGTTCGTGTTTTTTCGTCCTTGTTTATTAAAAGTCCGAACACTTTTACTCCTAACTTTTATCCCCGAAGTGAGAAACTCTGTCTGTAAGTTTTGATTAAAATCCTCGGAGTTTGTCACTGGGAAAAGATATTTTGTAAACTCGCGCGGCAGATACGGCTCAATTAGGGGCATTTTTAAAACTTTGACGAGTTCAAAGTCCGGGCTTTGCGGAATTCTTAAGAGACTTCGTCCGCAAAATGCGACAATCGGCCTCCATTCTGCTGTCATTAATGTCTTCACGCGAGAGGCGGAATGCAGTAACTCGAAAAAAATGTAAATTTTTAGGTAAATTTAGAAATGAGCTTTATCTCATGTTGAATGTAATGTAAAAATATCACAAATAATCTAAACACGTCATGGTTTGTTCTACTTTTTAAAATGTACTTACTTACCAACATTGTTGTCTTAAGAACCTACCTTAGAATTTTATCAATAAATATTTTCAAAAATCAACAAAATTAATATAAGTACTCTTTACTAAGATTTATCATCTGTTTTTTTATATCTAATTATATATTTATATATTTTTAAATAAAGCTTAAAGCTGGCATAAAAATTAGAATTTTTTACTTTATTTCGCGTTCCATCATAGTAGTTATATTATGATAAACTTCAAAATAATACATTTATTTTCGCATTTATTTTGTATAAGATTTCTTAATCTTATTGTAATTATTTAAGGAGACTAACATTATTTCAAATGTATCAATTGTTTAAAAAAAAAATTAAGAGTGTTAAAAGTATTCTTAATAAATAAATGTTTCTTTAGTTTTAATGAATATTTTGAATATCAAACAGAAAATTTAATTGTATTTAATTGAAATAATGCAAAATAACTAATATTTCATTTTTACATTTAATTTTTCTTTACCTTTTTTTTAAAAAAATAAATTATTTTTTATTTTTTATTTACAACAATTTTGTTATGTTTTTTTGTACTTTTACTTGATTTTGTATATTTACAATAAACATTGTGATTTTCAACAAAAAAAAACTGCGTAAAATTCCTTGTTAGTCATTCAATCATAATTTTTGACATAATTATTATTTGAAAATTTTTTGCGTTTGTTCACTTAAATATTTCAGTTTTTGGGGCATTTGACAACGACTTGTTAATAACTTACTATTAAAAAATGAAGAACATGTTGCCGTTTGTTCGTATGTTCATTTGTATGTTCGTTTTGAATCAACGTTCGCGTATTGTCAAACCTTATTTTATTGTTGACATTACATCGTATTTACTGCATTTTGTGGTTAGCTACCGTACTCGTATTGTATGGGACTCGCACATTATTCGTTCAGTGTGTATCAGTGAAATTTGAAAATAAAATGCTTTTTCTCAGAATACGGTTTTGAAATTCAACATACTTTTAAAAAATACAATTTATACCATTTCTTGATTTGAATTTAAACAAAAAAAATCCATACTTTTTACCAAGCTCTTTTTTGTAACATTTTTAATATAAGTAAAAGTATCAAAAAAATAATTTTTATACTTACGCACCAACACACACGCACCCTCTCCCTCATTCATTCCCACACGCACATATAACTTCTCCCTCATTCATTCACGCATACACACATTAACCTACACATGAATACAAACGTCACACACATACAATTACTTAAACTCTTTTCTTATATATTATGTGTCATTAGATTTACAGTAGATTTTTTTAATTGGCTCTAATATTGTAAATATTTTTCTACTTATTTTGTTTATGCAAAAGCTGTAAAAATCCTAAATAAAATAAAATAAAACGGAGCTTGAACTTTTGATCCCTGGGTCTGCGATAATAGCAACCAACGGGACAATAATCCGGTACATTGATGGTTGTAACTGTAAATGGGGAAGTGTTATTGTACACACAAATATGTTAACACTTAAGTTTCCAGGTCGGTTCACAGTGACCGCACGACAGTTGAAGGTTTTGTGTTTCACTATGTTAGAGATGTGTAGCTCTTTTCTACTTTCGGAATATCATAACTTTTGTACCCCAACGGCTTTCAACAATTCCTTTACGCGCACAAATTGAAATATTGTCATTTGAAATTTGCGAGCGGTCTCTGTTACCGCGCCTGCCCCTGGGTAATAACGTCACTTTGGACTTAGCTCTTTTTTGTTTGGTTTGAAAAATGGACCCAACGGATGAAAAATTTGAGACATTAGTCAGCCAATTGCCTTTTTAAGAAGAACTCAACCCTTTTAAAAGTAAAGATGATAGTGGTCGTGAAGTTGGCAACAAACTGAAGAGAGATAATGCAGAATTATAGAATTATGAGTTAACATCTGATTTTGATTCCATTGAATCTTTTATTGAAGACCCAAGTCAAGGACAAATCAAAGATACCCTGAATCATAGGATCAATTAATTACAACTTCAACTCCACTTTAAAAAAAATCTTCTGAAGATGACCAGCCGGTAACAGGTCGTCACTAGCGCCAACTTGTTGAGCTTAAACCAGGCAAAATAATATTGCTCATGGATTGCCTGGGTTGAGGTTAAAAAATCAAGCATAACAAATTAAATAGTGTTCAAAAAATGTTCATCTTACGCATGAGCTTTGGGGAAAATTATAAAGATTTCGGTCAGAAATGAGATGATTCCAAAATGGAAGAAATGTTGTAAATACAAAAACACGCCATACTGAGATCTGAAAAATAAACGAAAGACGTTTCATCTTGGTTTCAAAAAGCAACACTGTAAAGAATGTAGCAAAAAACTTTGAAAGAGTTATCGTGAAAAAATTTTAAAACATGTGCATTGTAATGTAAATAAAAATAATATTGTATTGAAATTATTTTAAGAATTACAAGTAAGTTGATTTATTTTGTTATTAAAATAAAATAAAAAAGTTTATAATTTTACTTTTTTTTTGTTGCTTTTTATCAGAAAGGAAAAAAGTTTCAATTTCAAAACCGTAATTTGCAAATATCCGAGACATTTCATTGCCTTATTAGTGATGGTATCAATGTGAGGAATAAATGTCAATTTTTCGTCAAAAACTATCCCCAAATCCTTTATTTGTGTAACTCTTCCCAGATTGATATTATTAATGTTGTAATCGAATATTATGGGTTTTTTACTTCTTGTAAATGATATTACACAACACTTGTCGACATTTAAATAAAGTTCATTTTTCTGGCACCAGTTGTACAGCCTTACCAAATTAGACTGAAGAACTCCACAATCGGTATCAGAGGTAACAGTTTTTGAAATTTTAAGATCGTCGGCAAAGAGAAGAATGTCTACTTTCTCAAATATCGACACAATGTCATTAACAAACAAAGAAAACAGTACTGGTCCCAGGTGGGAGCCTTGGGGTACCCCACTAGATGCCTCAAACTGATACGAGTTATAACCGAATACTTTTACTAAGATTTTCCTTGATGACAGGTAGCTTTTAAACCATTCCAAGATATTACCAGTAATTCCCAGTGAACTAAGTTTGTGTATTAAAATTGTATGAGAAACCTTGTCGAACGCTTTACTAAAGTCAGTATAAATTGTATCAGTCTGATGACGTCTCTCCATTGATGTGATCAACCGATTCTGATGCAACATAAGGTTTGTAAGAGTTGATCTACCAGTTATGAAACCATGTTGTAACGGAGTGATAACTTTACTAATTTCATTGGTGAACTTAGTTAGCAAAACAGATTCCAGTAACTTTGGAATGGCTGACTGAATACAAATGGGTCGGTAATTGGAGACGTCAGTTTTATCTCCTTTTTTATAAATGGGGGTTAAGTATGAGATCTTCCATTTCTTGGGAAAGTTTCCAGTTTTCAAGGACAAGTTAAAAATTTTTGTAAGTGGACCAGTTAAAGAGGGACAACATTGTATAAGAAGAAGTGTAGGGATATTGTCTGGCCCAGCGCTTTTTTTTGGATCTAAGGCACAAATCCCCTTTTTTACATCAGAATCAGTAAATACACAGTCGTTAAAATCAATTAAATCTGTATTATCAATACTGTGTAACCTAGAATTAGAAGTAGAACTATAAACACTGCTAAAGTAATCAGCAAATAAATTGGCAACTTCCTGTGGTGTGTCTGCCATTTTGCGTTTGTAATACACTGTGGACGGAATTCCAGATTCCCTACTGTTAAGAATCTTGGAAAATTTAAAAATATGTTGCGGCTTAGATGCAGCCTCGACTTCAAATTTACTTACACAGTCTTGATAACAGGTTTTAGAAAGCTGCTTAGACAAAATTCTCAATTTCGAAAATTCTTCATAATCTTTAATGTCTCGAGACCTTTTAAAATTACTATGAGCAATCTTTTTATGTAGTATAACTTCAATAAGTTTTTTACTAAACCATTTAGGAAAATGACTTGCTATGAATGTAGTTTTAGGCACAGATGACTCAATGGCAGTATCAAGGATATGATAAAATTGTGCAATTATATCGTCTACATTTAAATTTTGATTTAAAAAGTTCCAATCACTGCTAAGGATAAATGAGTTAATGGCAGGAAAATCTGCTTTAAAAAAATTTAATCTAACATCAGAGGTTTTGTACTTTGCTAAAATAAGGGTTCCAAAATTAATGCATAAAGGTGGATGGTATCTATCAATTGGTAAAATATTTTCATTTGCAAGTTGCACTGAAATGTTATCTGAATTAGAAAAAACAAGATCCAAGAGACGAGTAAGACAATTATAAACATAATTTGCTTGACGGAGATTTAAAAACATTGACATTTCAATTATCTCACTTGACCCATGGTCTATGCCATCACTAGATTTAGTGTTGATACCATCTGGATCCCACTGTATATTGGGTAAGTTGTAGTCACCCGTCAAAACTATAGCGGCCTCAGGATACCGCCTTCGTAGACATTCCACTTCCAAATAATGATCTTTGTAGGTTTGCGTATCAGACGAAGGGGGAATATACACACAGCCTATTATTATTTTTTCTCGTTTTGATGAAATCATTACAAAAATTTGTTCAAAATTTTGTTTTTTACATTTGAGCATTCGTGATGAGAACTTAGTCGATACTGCAATCAAAACTCCTCCTCCACGAGATCTGTTAGAAGCAAGTTTATCCCGATCATTTCTATATATTAGGTGGTTGCTAAAACCAAGTTCGGTATTGTCGATGTTGTTGTTCAACCATGTTTCTGTAAATGAGTAAATGTCGAAATCCGTAGTTGGTAATGCAGTTTTAAGTGTCTGTAGTTTTGTTCTCACCCCCCTTACATTTTGATAGTAGAGTTTGATGGATTGTCGTTTTTTGTAAACATTTTTACTATTTTAGGATTGTTATTTATGTACTTTATTGTGATATCAGTCTCGCCGCTTGCTTTCCTACTATCAAGTTCATTACGAAGTTCGATAAGCTGTTTCCTTTGTAATGAAGACTGATCCTGGTACATGCGAATATTATTTTTTAAAAGGTGCTTCCTACTCAGTAGTAGTCGTGACCATTTGACCTCCAAAAATTCAACTTTAATTGCTCGAGGCCTCTCTCCAGTATTTCTTCCAAGTCGGTATATTTTTATTTCTTGACTTTGAACAGAGGAATCAAGCTCAGACAGTATTTTCTTGACAGCAGAATCATCTTCCTTAATAGCTGTGGCTCGGGTCGTAGATTGACTCTCAGGTAAGTTACATAAAACAATATTTTTCTCCCTGTAACTTCTATCTTGGACTTCGGATACTAGATCACAGATATTAAAGACGTCGATATTAGTTGAAGAGGAATACTTCTTAATCGTAGCAACCTCAGTCTCTAATGCGC
Organism: Micrasema longulum; assembly: GCF_059751315.1. Lineage (NCBI taxonomy): Eukaryota > Metazoa > Arthropoda > Insecta > Trichoptera > Brachycentridae > Micrasema > Micrasema longulum. The sequence goes on along the minus strand of NW_028277535.1, from coordinate 1,571,239 downwards.
TCATCTTTACTGCCATTTGTCCTATTGTGCACAAAATTTCGTTGGTTTTTGGGACTACTTTCCCGAGTTGTTCTTTCGTAAATTTATTATTAGGATCCATTAGCAGTGTAGTCAATGCATTTATAGCACGCTTAGCATATTCAACGAAAGATTGAGCTTCCATATTTACTTTTAGTTTTTTTTTTTTTTTTTTTAAGTATAAAATACTTTTTCGTTTTTTTTTAAATTGAAAAATGGCACTGCTGTGTTCGCCTGAGTTTGTAGCGGACTTAGCTAGCAAGTACCTACTCAATGCGGCGCTGTCAAGTAGACCTCAGCCGGGACAATATGATTTATTCTAATGTAGGTAGACTCAACACAGATTTTTTTCGCATAAAATTTCAAATCCTTCGAGATTACAAGTAAACTAGTTGTAAAATATCTCACCAGGCAAAGATCGATTCCTTATAAATACGTATGTTTAAAAACAATCGTAAATATGCACCTTTAAGCTTTACTAACTGAATTTAAAGCGAGAGCAAAAATATTAGTACTTGCACTCTACACGGTTTACACGGTATATCAGAAAAGAATATGCAAGTGTAGGCACAAGCCCTGTAAATGTCTTACAGGGCTTATGCCTACACTTGCATATTTCATTGACTTGTTTTAGTAGCCACTTTTATCATAACCTTATCCGTTTCTCATGGCACATAGGGCACTACATTGGTAAACTAAATGCAACGTTTATCTGTTACATAAAAGTAAGGTGACCTTAGTTGAAAGTCCAGAAACATAAAAAATTGCGGTACAGAATCACCTTTTTGATTAAAATTTCATATCAACTATTCCAGGTATCGAACCCGGAACTTAAGTTGTATACGTTTTTTAAACAAAGTACAGTTGCAAACTGTTTTCGTGGAAAGATAATTATATCTAGATAATTATAACTCAGAAATTCGGATGGATGTAGGTCTGTTCGTACCTGATAACTATCTTCGACAAAGACAGCATCGATTGTTTTACCTACCACGATGCAGAACCAACCTGCCAATGGTTATGCCGGTTAGTAGAGCAATCTTGCTACTTAATCGCATCGCCTCGGATGTCAACATATTTCACGACAGTGGGCCTTCCCTTAGGAAAGCACTTTCTAACTTTTAATTTTTCTTTTTAGATTTTGTATTATTATTTTAATAACATAACTATCTACTGTAATTTATACTCTTTTATTTTATTAAGAATGAATTGGGTCTTTTTTCTGTAATGTTCTAAATATCTGAGTAAATAAATAAATTAATTAAATAAATATAAAAATTACACAAACCAGAAGTTTTTTCGTATAATTTGCGTGTATTGAAATGAATGATTCAAGTTACATGCAATATGAAGTTTTATTACTAATTTTATAACTCAATTAACTAAAGCAGTTGTTTAAATATAATAATGAGAAATTTAAAAATAAGCATGTTGAATTTACGTTTTGTCCGAGTGTTAATAACTACGTTGCGTTACGCGTCTAGTACCAGCGCTGAATGGAGAAAGTCTGGTTTCGGTTTCCGTTTTGTAGCGGTTGGTGACGAGTTAGCTTGGTTAATGCAGAGAGCCTGGCATTTGGTTTTGCTAGTGTTCATATTACCTATCGAATTGATGGACCAAAAAACTATTTTATGGATATTTTTAACGAATGCGTAATTTTGTAGTTACTGTATCTTACTTCTAGGGCCGAATTATTATCTTACCCCAGCAGGTTGTTGGAATCCGAGAATCGTTGTATTTTCTTCTATCAAGGATAACAAAAACGGAGCATTTTATGAAACAAGATATTTATTTTTATTTCCAAATTAAATCAAGAATATTTTCTTGTCTGAGCAAGGCGCATTTGTGTTTCGCTGATATAATAAAACAATATCGTTAAAGAAACAAATATTTTTTGGATAAAACCATATTTTCTATATTTTTTCGGCTTTGTGGTGTAAGGGAAGCGCATTTGCCCCCCATACAAGAGGTCTCGGGTTCGATTCCCGACAAGGTAGACATAAAATATTTATTGAATTTGAATCGGGTTGTGGTCCCGTGGCTAGTGTTGCGGATTCAAGGTTTAGAGGTTCGAGGTTCAAACTCCACTCTACCCCGACTTGATTTCCATTTTCTAATAGTAAGTTATTTGTGACTCGTTGAAAATGGTCACCAAATTTAAATATTTGGATAAATTGAACGTAGTTATGCAGAAAGCAGCCAGCCATAGAAAAGTGAAACTGAGACAATAGCACTTATGTGAAAAGGGTGAATAATCGAATCTACACAACGGTTGGAATGTTTTCGACTTTTAACAAATGATAAACAGTGAATACATTCGTTTTTTTAAAGTAATGAACAAGAATCCAATTACGTATTTGACCAGTTTTTATGATTTTTAAAATACCGTTAGATTATTGTGCTGTGGGTGTTTTCTGCAAACTGAGAAATGCCGTTTTTGTGACAGACACTATTTTCAAAAGGTGATTATGACACAATATTTTGAGTTTGTCCAAATTTTTGTAGACAAGGACTGGATTCAACTCCCTGGGGAGCTGTTTATAACAACATTTTACAACAGAGATGAAGAACATTCAAGAGAAGGTAATAAAGAAGTCTAGGCATCTACAGGGCTTATGACCTGTCAATGGCTGGTTTAAGTGGCCACGTTACACACTGTGTAACATTCACCATTCTGCCTATATTTGAACATCTATAGCCCTTTAATTCTTTCATCTGTTGATGTTTGTGAAGTTAAAGAGCTGAAACCTTTATTTATGCTGGTGAGATTCGTCTAATTGAATTATTTCACCTACATACCAGGCAACGCCTGAAAATATTATTTTTTCAATTTCTATACTATACTTCTTCTTCTTCTTCTTCATGGACTAGGTAATTTATCAACAATATTTTGGACCCTATTAATGCCTGGACTTCTATATTACCTTTAGTCTTTAGGCTTAGAGGGTAACAAATTCTTTTGTGTATTTTTTCATTATAAAATAAACGCTGCTCTGCAGCACTGAAACTGAAACTGAAAATGTTATTATCAACAGTAAACATACTTTAGTTCACAAATTTATTCCCTAAATTAAGAAAAAATAGTATCTGAAGTAAATATGTTGATATAAGGAAAGTTTTTAAGCAACATAATACACGTGTCGGGGCAATAAATGCCAAAAATCAATGTCAAACATGGGAAAATATTCGAAATCAATTTCCTGTAAAAACTGTCTCCTTTAGCACCTTTGACGCTCCTACTGCTGCAACCTAACATACTGCTATTTACCATAGTCGATTTTAATTTATCATAACGTAAATATTTCAGTTATTAAAAAACAAAGCCAAGCACAGCTACAAAAGCATCCGTTATGTTTATCTTATAAAAAAAAAACAAAGTGGCCACCAATTTGTTGCTAATCAACAAACCACCATCGCTTGCGTTCTATGAAACATAGTGATAGAGCTTCTCTATAAGTTCACGCATTATTACTCTGAGTAGATACTACTATGCTGCTTTAAAAATAAAAAATACTAATTGATGATTATGTAATTCTTTCAAGTAAACTTACTAAAATACACATCTATTTATTTACTTATAAACAGATTATTACCCATTTTTCGAGACATAAGTCCCAACTCAATGGGACTAAAAGACCTGTGTTGAGTTGGGACTAGTAATTATTTAAAACAGACATACGAGTAATCATCACAAATGTTATATAGTATCAAAAACATAATAATTTACAAAAATAAATATATGGCACATCAATATGGTAAACAGCAAACCCAAACATATTGACATACAAATTCGGTTTGCCTGTCATAGTGATGTTTAATTGAATTTTGTCGGAAGGAAGTCTTTCCGATATGAGTTTCATAAAAGCACTTCATCATCCCTTATTATTTATCGCCAGTCCTTCAATATTCATTGGCGAGAGTGGGGGTGTTTTCTGTTCACTTTTAAATCCAATTACCCCGTTTACCCTTTGCTCGTCGGTTTCCATCAATTTTTTGTTTTCACGCCAATTCGATCAACAGAACAAATTCAATCAACAACTTTTTTCCAACGAGACCGTAAAAAGCTCAATTTTAATACAAAAATCACCAGTATAACTCGATTTCATATTTCACAAAACAGTTGGAAAACTATTATTCCGCGACTTATGTTCTGTGAAATCGGATCATTTATCAACGAAGTTTACTGTTCCTGACAGCTGCATACGCGACATAACATTATTACGGGACCATAAATATTTATTTATTTATTTATTTATTTTTGGAAATATTTTTTCTACACACTTTTTTCAATCAAATTATTGAAAATATTGTTCATTTAACCGACTGGAATAAAAAAGAGTATAAAAATTAAAATGTATATTTTAGCGATGCCTACAAGGACAATTTATATAGCCAAATGAATCTCGCCCATATCCATAAAGGTTTCAGCTATTGTACTTAACAAGTCTTTATTTTAAAAAAACTCTGATCGTCAGACTACACCGGCTCGGAAACGAGTACGAAAAAAATGGTTTCGTTTTCCATTGTCGATTCTAAAATCAAATAATTTGCTTTATTCAATTTTAAATAAGTCATTGTTATTATTGAATGCATATTGAGTAAATTGTTTCAGATTGATTTGTGGTAAAAAATTGCGAATGTCAAAATCTTTAAAGTCGTTTTTATCACTTCGACGCATTTTGACTTGTGGGACTCTTGGCGAGGGGGTGCGATTCATATATTATGCATGCTAGATGTAGGAGGCAATATATGCATGTAAAGGAAACGAAGTTTCTATGTAAAAATATCGTCGAGTGGTGTTTTCCTCTCCGCCTAACACTTTTGGTATACGGCGTTATAGCTAGGTAAATATGTTTTTCATAAACGCGTGTTTTATTCTTTTTATTGTGTCCGGGCGGATGAAAAATGCAATTATGTTTGTGTAATAAAAAATAACTCCGGACTAATGCTTTTGACTCCATGGATTTTCTCAGGAAAAAATCCTCAAATAGGAAATCGAAAGAGGAAAAATTCACATCGTGGTGCAATTGTTGACGCGTTTGGCTGCTATACGTGGTTCTACACTGCAATATTTCATTATTTTTGGACTGACAACTGAATTGTGGGTTTCTACCTTCAGTGTTAAAAAACATAATTTTTATATTTTTATTTACTTTTATTCAGGAAACATACCGTACATGTTCATAGTTTTATTTAGACTTTATTCATATAAATCAGAGAGGTTTCCATGGTTTATTACATGCTTAGGTTATCAATAAACTGTTTTTATTATTTGAACTGAAAGAAAAGATAACGTTTAAAAACATGATCATGGTAATAACAAGAAAAAAACAATATTTTAAGTAACAAAATAACATGATAAAAAAGTCATCTTAAAAGCATCTTATCAGTATTTAAATGAGTGAAAGTAATATAAGAAATGTAATTAAAGCAATAAAAAAATCAACATTTGAATAAACACGAATTAAAATATTCTCCAATGCCAGTTACATTTTTAAAAAATAAAAAATATGTTTTTTAAGGATTTTAAAAAAATAACACAATAGAGCCTATATTAAAATAAATTAAAAGAAAAAAAAAAGTTAACTCAATAAACAACATAAAAATTAATAACAAGTTACACCTAGAAAAGTTAAATGAAAAGAAATAGCTATTTTTGAAATAATAAAAAAGGACTCAAAAAATCTAAAAACGTGCTCATAGTAATTAAAAACAACAGAAAAACCGTTTTACTTTTTACTTTTTTTCATAATACGAAAAGTACAAAGGTACAAAAAAGAAGAACAAAAAAAAAACAATAAATATGATGATGATAATTTATGTTTTAATATGTCGTGTGGATGTGTAGCCATTTAAAAAATACTCCTTTAAATCAAAAGGCTATTAAGGGTTTGAATCCAAATTCTCCCGTCGCGAACAACTAATGAATAAAAGTGACATAAGTCAAATGATATAAAGGCATGTTTGTACAAATTATACGCAACCCGTACGGCGTCATTAGCGGTTTAATATCCAGTAGCGCTGTAATAATCTTTAACGATTTACACGAGACTTGAACTCATAAATAACTGGCACTTTCTCTCATTGTGGAATCCATTACAGGGGCCCAGAGGGTACCGAATTCGCTTCATCTTATCCAATTCAATCTCGCGGCCGGCTGCAAAATGTTACCATTTGCATATTCCCTGTGTTGAATATCAATTTATAGCCTTTTCTCAAATAAAAGAGGTGGCGACACACATTACGGTAGGCCCACGAGATGACGCTCTGAAATATAAGAGGGAAAATCCACGCTGAGAACCGTTTTCACTATACTCGAATATGTACAGAGAAATAGTTAGGACTCGTAAAATTTCGTACTGGTTTTGTGGAGATCATAGTCCATGATTGTATACACTTGTTAAATCATTTGAACAAAAACAACATGTGACGTGTATATGAGTTGTTAACTAATAAAAAATAAATACATGTATATGGAAAACTTAAGACAAAAAAAAGTGTCATAATTGTTCAATGACCAATTACGCGGCGCATATTTTTTTCTAAAAACAATCATGGTTACTTGTAAAAATAGTCGTCAATATTTTTAATGCGTCTTAAGTTTTTTTTATGGATTTTTTCCGTTTTTATGATTTACCGAAACGTTTTAATTTTGGGGCCATTTTCAATTACCAGTAAAGAACTCAATATTAGAAAATGCGAATAAAGCTGATCCGTGAGTCCACACTACAACCCGATTTTTCTTAGCACTTGCAAACTAATACTTTGGCTGGCTGGAAGATATCGCTTTTCCATAATACTGAAATTTAAACCCTCTTGGGATTCCGTCTAAAAGTACCAAAATCTCAAAAGGGACGAAGAAAATAACATTCATAGATACTTATCTCATATTCTTTAATAAAATTCAACGAAGAGTCAACAGATGACGTGTATGAGGAAACACCAAATAATGTGAAGCGCACCAGCTTTAACTAGATGTATGACTTCTAAAAATAGTGATGTGAAAATCACAAACATTACGTATAGTTAGAAACGTCACAGTGTGTAAAACAATCACCTCAATCTGCCAATGACAGGTCATGAGCACTGTAAATGACTAGATTTCCATATTTTGCAATTTTTTTTCTCTCACTTGAGATATTGGTCTTTCATGACGTATTTTCATATATTTATGATCAAATTAGTTCTAAAAAATGTTTTTCAGTTTTGCATGATTCTTAACAAAATTATGTTTCATTACACCAGATTTTTTCCCAACGACGTATTTACCATTAAATTTAGAATGACATTAAAACTCAAACCTTTAAAATTGTGTTTTGTGCATCATTTTCATCGATATTTGAGGCATTACGTACTGTGCTCATACCATATTCTGAGATTCTAGTTTAAAATTTAACAGGATCAGGTAATCTTGTTTCATATTCTATTAGTACTAAGCCTCACAAAAGCATTGATCCTCTTAAACTCGCTTAGAATTCTAAAATTTACCATGAACACCAGATTAATGAATCCTGCATGTGATTGTTAGTTAAGCAACTCTACGCGATTTTTTTTACATTTACTACTCTTAACGAACAGAAATTAATGCTTTCTTTGATTCAAAATTTAAACAAAATTGTTGAACTTAATTTAATTTCTTGATTGATTGTGTTTGGTTATTATTTTACTCTAATTTTATAAATTATTTTGCTTTTAACAGTAATAACTGCTGAAAACCAAACACATATCAAACAAAATGTTACAAATTAATATGCCATTTAATTTTTTTTTTAATATTAGTAGGTATGCGAAAAAACTACTTTGTTATTTTAATGTTACGTACAACCATTTTAAATGTTTTTTATTTGAATTTTTAAATTATTGTTTTATTTTATTGAAATGTATTGTTCAGAAGGAACCAAAATTTTAACGCTCACAAAAAACTCATTCGTGAGTCTCGGCTAAATACGAATTTTATTTCTAGCAAATAAGAATATGGGTGTGGATGATGGATTTGGATGAATATGGAAGTGTTTGTTATTGAAACAGTGTAAATAAAATAAATAAATTGTAATGAATATTTGTTTGAGTTTAATTTGTTTTGCATTAAAATATGTATGATTTTCTTAATAAAAAATCATTCAATAACAACTTAATTTATTCAGATGATAAAATCTGGTTAAAATGTTTTTTTTATAACTTTCTTCTATATCCTCTCATTGCTACTTTCTGACATACCTCTGAAATATAGGCTAGCGGGTTGTTATAATTTTAATAAAAGGTTAACAACTATTATGCTAAAAGCTTTGTGATTTGACAATTTAAAAGTGATAGTTTAAACAGTCATTAGTCAAAATGCATGAATTTTAAAATAAGAATGCCATTGTTATCAAAATTAGGAACTGAATTATCCAATAAAAAAAATTGCTCACTAACTATCACTTAGTCCAATGCTAAAAAGCTTTAATCCGTTTTTTCATCAAAATTCGCTCAAAAATCCATATTTTATTAAGCGTTTTAATGGTAGAAAATTGCCAAAGCATAACTACTTCTTTTCATAGCATGACTCGAGCTATATAAAAAACACTTGAAAAAACATAATAATAAAAATGAACTGAACACCTGTTTATCTCTAACCGATTGTTTTTTAAAAGGAAAATTTGAAAAATCACTTATCAATTGGTTTATTCTATTTAATTATTATTCAAGTTTTTTTTAAGTCATCGTTATTTATAATTATCCTGTCAATTAGTAAAAATCATCGTTTTTACGATTATAATATTAAAATAGTAATAAAATTTGTGAAGAAATACGTAATACACTTTTTCTTAGGTTAACTCATAAAAACACATGTTTTCAAAATGAGTTGATTTTAATAAAATTATTTGACGTGTGCGTCTTTTTTCCTGAGCCTTAAAAACCAAATGGACGTTGAAATACTTAATCGGTTTGTATAAAATCAGTGCCGTGCGTTTCCACGCAAATATATTTACATAATGTGTAATAGTTCTGTTTCGTTCTCTTTAAGTTTCGAAATAAATGCTGAAATTGACCCGGTGGGATTAAAACATTAATTACTATCCATTATAATACGGACAATGCAAGTAAAGGAATATTAACTTCAATAAATAACTGTCCCCAAGAGATTGGGTTCATTAAGGATGGTGTTATTTATGTAGACATAATATATTACGTTATGTACTTGGTATTTGTACCGCGTCGCAGTCGTTGCTATAATGCAGCTTGTTAATCTGAACATTTTCATGGAAACCTTTGTAATTACTCTTAATACTGCTTTTTTTTTACCAAGATCTAGGGATGATACGTTGATGATGTGTTTGTTGTTTGGGACCAGACCAAAGAGAATAAAAGTATTTAAAAAAGTAAAAGTATTTAACATCCTGCACTCTTCTGGCCAGTTTGCAATGGAAAAACGAGTAAAATAAAAACGGCTTCTTTCATTTCTAGACATGGAAATTACAAAAAAACAAGACGGTTACCCGGGTCGTAAAGTTTATAGAAACCTGACTCATGCTAATCGTTATTTTCATGCTACCTCGCACCACCATTTGTCACAAAAACTGGGTTTCAATAATACACTTTCCAGGTGAGCAACTCGTGTTTGTGAAAAAAGTTACTTTGAAGACGAAATTAACATTTTGACGAAAGTAAAAGAAGGTTACAAAAATAAAAATCAATGCAATATATTTTACTATCAAAATATTTTTTTACTTCTTCATATGATATATCTCAGTAATTTATTTATAAATTTGTATATGCCACTTTGACTTTTGAGTTAAACATCGACTGGTTTCAAAGTTTCTTCCTCATCATCAGGACTTGAACTAGATTAGATAAACAACAAACTTAAATAGGCTAACTTCTACATCGAATACGGAGAGCAGAAGACAATAATAACAATGAAAATAAAAGGACAGCCTCCTTGGCTGTAAGTATGGATGAAATTGCCAAAATTCTTACAAAACACAAAATCAAAACCTTTTTTTGCACATCCACATAAATTGGAAATCTTCTTAATGCAGCAGAAGACCGAAACCTTCTCGAATCCAATAGTATTTACAAGTTAATTGTAATAACTGCTGTAAGATGTACATCGGGCAGACTGCCAAAGAAATTAGGACTTGAATAAAGGAGCACATGAGTGCATACAGACTTGGCTAGCCCAATAAATCGGCTTTGGCTGAACATAATATGAGGGTTGCTACTTAAGTTTTGAGATAGACAAGTAAAAAGAAATATTTATAATCGAAAATGGCTCTATTGTTTTTCAAAATATTTTCCTTGGAGATAAATACACTTTTGCATGCGTTTTAACCAATTTTTGAAGCACTTTTTCCAGTCCGATTGAGGTACCTCTTGAGGTGCTTCTTCAGGCGTCAAAAAACGTTGACGTTGCAATTTATTTTTGATGTGCCGGAAAAAAATCATTGAGTCCCAAATCAGAACAGTATGGCAAATGACACATTGATTCTATGTTTTTAATGCTCAAAAGTTTACATTTTGAGCTAATGTGTGACAGCTTGCATTGTCGTGGTGGTGAATGATTCGTCTTCTGCAATTGGTTTCCCTTATTTTTCCAATCATTTTTGGCAAACGAATTGTGCCATTTAAAATTGACTGTTCTACATTGTTCTAATAAAACGGTGGTAACATGTCAAGTTATTCCGAAAAAACATGCGACCATTTGCTTCGAAGTGCTTCGTGCGCGAACAACTTTTGTTGGATTTGACTCATCTTGAAAGACCCATACAGTCGATTGTTGCTTGGTTTCGGGTCCATGTGTATAGATTCATGATTTTTTGCCTGTCACAATCTAATTGACGTCTTTTGAAGCACCATGATTAAATTTTTTAAAACATTTGTATGGATTTTCAAATTATGCGGTATCCAACGCGAAAAAATAATTTTGACGACCAATTGCTCATGCAATATTAAATGTATTCAAGTTAAATTTATGTTTAAGTATGCTTCAATCTCACGGTATATCACATGACGATCTTGCAAAATTAGTTAACGCAAAGCATCGATTTTTTCTGGCACAACAACCGATTTTAGACGACCTTCACAAAATTCGTCTGGTAATGAAGTGCGACCACAATATAATTCAGAAAACCAGCAAAACATAAAAACTTAAAATAGTGCTTTATTATCAAAAGTCGCAACGAGTTGATTGGCACCCTGTTGTTGGTTTAAAGTACGTCGAAAGTCATAAAAAATCATCGCCCGAAAATGTTCACGATATAGTTCCATTTTTTTAACAAAATTATTTTTTCAAGTATCTGTAAACAACACAAATATCACTCGTATGACATAATGTTCCGAGTACATTTACCAATAAAAACGAAAAACTTTACGAAAACAATGTCAGATTTGATATATTCACACTGGTGTTGCCATATCTCAAAACTTAAGTAGCAACCCTCGTATAGGAACCGGGAATTAGTTTTACTTCAAACCGGTAATCTCAGGGAGACCGAATAGTCACCCAACTTGATAAGTAAAAGAAACTATCGAGAATTAGAAACAACCTGACAATATAAACCAAAATTATAGGATGCGATTTAAATTAGCATAGTTCTCAACATAAAAAAATATATTTATTAAATGTTGTAGAATCACTTTCAATATCTTCGGCCCGTGGCTCCAAACCAAAAACACATCATCAACGTACCATCGATATGTGACCATCGGACTCTGTACCCTATTCATCGAGGCCCCAAACCAAAAACACATCATCAACGTACCATCAATATGTGACCATCGGACTCTATACCCTATTCATTGAGACTGGCTCTCTTTACACGAGCGCGCCACGAGCCCAACGCGTGATATATGGACCATCTAGACAGTCTACAAATGAACATCTGCACGCAAGGGTCAGAGCAAAAGTTTTCAGATTTAGCCAAGTGTGTAGTATCGAAATAAAAAATATTTTGATGGCTGCAAATAAATAAAAACTGTAAATTAAAAACTGTAATTTTCAAATCGTCAGTGAACATTATTTTTCCCATTATTTATGTTATGCAATAAATGCATACCTGCATTTTTGTTTTTTTTTTATATCAATATTTAATAATACCTACGAATATATACTATTAAAAATAAGGCTCAAATAATTAATTGAGTATATTGCCATCATAATGTTTTTACAGAAGAGCAGGTAGAGAAGATATAACGCCATACAGTCTATTAACTATAAAGTAAGGCGATTGATCTCAAACTTATACCCGTATGCAGAGACAAAATTTAAGGTGAGGAAAGTTCATTCTAATCTCAAATGCAAAGAATAACCCGAAGGTGAAAACAATAGAATGTACTTTCCTTAACTTAAGTTTTGTCTCTGCATACGGATATTAAGGTGCTAGTTTAAAAATGATAAAATATGACAGCGTGTTTCATGTTGATCATCCTGGAAATTCCACTCGTGGCTTCTATCTAATGGCGAATGGTCCATATAAGCAATTATGCACAGTTTACTTTTATATTAATTATAAACATTGATGTTTTATTCTAATAGTATTTATGGGAAAAAAAAAATATTGTCAGCGATTGTATTTCACTCGCAAAATAAATACAAATGTTTATTAAACGTGACCAGCCCATTCTTAGTTAAACGAAAAACTTGCCAATTACAAAAACTTTTTTCTCGGCACGTAAAAGTCACTTTATTTTATACATTAAACATTTGAATATTATTTGAAAACTTTATTTTTTAATATAATACATTTGACATTTATGACCACCAGTTTTTTTCATTCACTTGATTTACGTTAAATGCTGCCTGCATCTTTGACGTTTTCGGAAAAAATCTAACGAAATTTCGCATAGTTGATTTGCTCGAATTGGAATGGATCACTGTGATTGAATGTGGAATTACCGGTGAATGACCAATATGTATGTATATATGGAGAGTGTAATAAAAATTATAATCCAAGTCCAATAATCTAGTTTAATTTTAGACGAAAAGTTATAGTCTTCACCTGCCTGGACACAGACACTTTATGCTCACTAATATCACTTAATTGTTAATTCACGCATAAGGATTTATCAAATCTCTGTTTCTGTATGGAATATTTAATTATTTAAAACATTATGCAGTGTACGTGTAATTTCTAACTCACATCAATAAGTCATTTAATATTCTTGCGTTTTTTACATTGTTTTTAGTGAAAAACATTTAATGTAAAAGTTTTTAAAAGGGAGAGCGAGAGAGGTTAATAATTTGGATTGAAAAACTGGCCCCTCTTGATCACGCGAATGCCATGAATTCCGTTTGTTTATTTGGAAAAATTTTTAAAAATGTATTTACTTTATTTACATAGCTGTATTTAGTAATTTTATAGCTTTCCTCCAAAATGTTCAAATTGCAATACGATCCGAAACGTCGGATAAGAGTGCAAACAACATTCGGCATGATTAAACATGTAAATTAAATTCGCATTACTATTTATTGTTTTAAGCCCTAGAGAGTTACTACGATTTTCCCCGTTATTAAACACGTTTGATCACAAATATTAATCACTTATATAAATTTAAACATATTTAACCTTTTTTGGACAAAAAATTCATTGTTATACTACATCGTAACATTTAATTGGTCAATGATAATTAATGTCTGTGCTCATTTGCCAAACGATTTAATTGTTTTGAAGCTTATTGCTTTGTGTGGCAACTTTAAATACCAAATGTCTGAAGTGATTTACATGAATTGTAAGAGCTTCCCTATCCAACTGTCAATTTATTATTACAAAAAACAATATCTTGATCAAAACATATCGTACCCCTGAAGCACACTGTGGTATTTCAAAATCGGCCATTTTGCAAGAGAACAAAAACATTTTTTTAAAACTACATTATAACGCCTTGTATTTTTTGGGGTTATATTTTATTTTTACTCATTTTACTGTTAAATGATGAGAAAATTGCAGCCTCATAGTTACTGCAGTATTCTTCTTGATATTTTTCTCAGTGGATTTCAAAGAATACTAACGTTTTTTTTTTTTTAATCGTATGGATATATGAGTCTTCTCCTAAGAAAGATATTAAAAAATGGTTCAACTGCACTCATAATTCAAAACAGACAAATTAAAACTTACTACATTCTTTTACTTTTACTTTTAGGGGAACAATTTCTCAATAAAAATCAAGAATAATGAAATAAGGAAATCTTAAGCTTTACGACTTGTCATTGGATATTAAATTAAACATTTTTACTATTTAGTCCATGTGTAAAAAATCATTCTTACATTTTGGTAAGTAAAACTCCTTTATAAAATATGTATTTTTATTTTATATTGTAACGTCTTTTTGTGAGGAGTGTAAAAAATGCCCAGATTTTCTTTTAAAATAAAAGAATGTCAACACTCAATGTCTGCCGTGGTATTGTCATGCCTGAATCTTAACGTTGCAAAAATATAATTTAGACTCGTGCTTAATCACGCGCTACTTAAATGGGGCAGGATGAAATATAGTCGTTACAATTTAACCAATTCATTGAAGACAAGTACATACTGAAATGAACCTTGAAGACTTAAAATACAAATTCTTCATTATTATTTAACGCTTATCCGCATTCGATGGTGCATAGAACAAATAAAATATACAATCAGTGTACGTTAATATTCACTACTAGTTAAATATTTTTGTGCAACTACTATGGTGAAAGTTCATGGTAGAATATGCAGGTTAGTGCAATTACAATCCTGACGAAGAGACAGGTACGTCTTTAAATTGGTAGACGAAAAATTTAGTTCGTGATCATCATCATTCCTTTTCCTCACCTAATAGTGCATAGAGCACTGCATTGGCATACCAACCACGGCGTATCTTAATCATTTTTGTTACATGAAGGTAAGATGATCAGTCTCGTGGTTCAGGTACCAGTCCAGGGACTATGAAATATTTCCAGCGTAAAAACACCCATTTAAATAAATATTTCATATCAACTATGTCCGGTATCGAACCCGAGGCCTCTAGCACGGTAGGCAAACGCGCTGACCATTACACCACAAGGTTGACAAGAAGAATTCAGTTGGTGGTTTTATACTATAAATATTTACTTAACATCCATTTAGGCAATAGGTGGGAATTTCGACAAATATGTGCTTGAATTTCTGTCATTCTCTCGCAGATGCTTTCCAGATACAGTGCAAAAAATATAGTTGCGTGACTCGACGGATTAACTTTATTCAACTGAAATGGACAAAATCGGCATTTCGCTGTCCTATTTTACGCACCTCAAAATTAAACAAATTTCAATGTTTTTTTTAGAAAGAGTACAATTATATTTTTTTTTTGTGTTCAAAATTTATATTTCATATTTGTTTACCGTACGTCTGAAGACAACATATAAAACTGGGTGTTTTTTTAGGTTTTTGGGTGGTTCTAGCTCCCATAAGAAACAATTTATCAAAAGAGCAAAACAAAAAAAAACACATCAATAAAATCGTAAAATACGGGAATATTTTATGAGTACAAGAAAAGTGCTTTAAATATTAATCGTATATTTTTACTTTACTTTACTTTTAATGTTAACAAATTACAACAGGGATGGAAAATACCTTAAGTAAGGAAATATGGAAGTCTAGGCATTTACAAGGCTTATGCTCCGTCATTAGCTGGTTTAAGTGGTTACTTTATATGTAACTTATGTGTAACATTCGCCATTTTGCCTGTGTGAACATCCATATTTTTTCGATTCTTCCATTTATTGATTTTAGTGAAGTTAAAGAGCTGAAAGCTTTATTGTTGTGAAGAGATTCATCTGACTGAATTATTTCACATACCTAGGCAACGCCTGAAAACAATCGATCAATTTTTAAACTTCTTCTTGGACCAGTTGGTTTTATTACAATATTTGAATTTGTCCAAATGTTCGTTGACAAAAGACTGGAACTCACCCCCTCGGGAGTCATTAAGATTAACAAATTTAAACAGGGATGGAGAATACCTTAAATTAGGGAGTCTTAATACTTAAAATATTAATCGTTTATTTTTACTTTACTCTTCATGCTTTAAATATTAATCGTATATTTTCTCATTCTTTTAACCTTTCCCTAACTGTCCTAAAAACACCCGCACGTTACGGTGCTGTGTAGTCACTACGCATATAAAAAATAAGAAATTTAAAAAGGGAAAAATGAAATATTTATAAGGAATGTCTTTAATTAACCACAATTTAAATCAGAGATGATAATATTTCAAATCTAGCTGCTGGAAACATGAAAAAACCATTGGGTATCGCTAACGACTCGGGCAAACGTGCACCCGCGCCAACTTCTCGAAAACTAGTAAGTAGCTAGTACTGGACTACGTGACTGGACATGTAGTGGACGTGTAACGCCAGGTATTATTGGTATACTGTGAGTATACTTTTGATGATATTTGTTATTTATTCTCGATTTCCGATAAAATGCTGTTTTTTTGCTAAATAAGTTCTTATTATTTTATAACAAATTATTTCAGTCGATACGTAAATGTGTAATGGGGGAAATCTAAACCCAATATTGATTATATTTATAAAGATATTATAGTTATTAGACGCAATGTGTACTAGCTACACATCACCGGGGAAGGAAGGTTAAGTAAACAATCCAAATTTTTGTAGCTGTAGGATATAAAGAGAAAACAATATTTTGCTTTTTTTTCACTAAAGCCTCACCAGAATCTTTGTGCAAATAAATTCAAATTTTCTTTTTGATTTCACACTCTCCTGAAAACCGCTGAGCGTCATATTTTCCATTTTCATCGCTCCCCCTTTCATTTTTTCAGCAGTTCTTTAGAATTTTCTGAATTAAAATTTACCTCTCACATGATATTGCTTCGTCTTGAATATAATTCGACCTACTGAAATGTGGTTTTCTCCCGAAAATTCAGCGGAATTCCATTTTCGCGTCGCGACCTTTCATTAAATAACATATTTTCGTCACGTTTGTTCGTGCGCAAATCGAGTTATTTGATCAAAATTTATATTCGGATAACCAATTATAACTCATATATCGCACCGCGGGGTGCCATAAGGAAAAAAACTGTATTTTGAATTCAGTATGATATTTAACAGAATTCTAAATTCGGCAGAACACTCTGACTAACATACCGAATACTTGAAAGCACTCTTATATAATATTAATCTATAATATTTTCAAATTAGTCGAGACTGCCATAATACTAAATGTGGCAGTCATAACGTATATATTAAGTATCAAAATCCAAAATTAAAGATATTTTTTTGTGGAAAATTTTTGGTTTTGAACCATAGAATTAAGAATAGTCCAGAAGGAGCCTAGAATCATATTTGAATACATTGGACTGTGTTCAATAATTCCCCAACTTAGACATACTTTTACCAGTCACCGATTAATATTGCCAGATCGCGATAAATATAACCATAACACAAATGTAAGGTAAAAAAAAAAAAAAATTGTTAATTTTTCTATAATTTTATTGTGCACTCAGAAATATTGATTGACACAACAGAGTAGATAAATAAAGGGTCATTTAATAAGAGTAGTTGAATTAATGAACTATGAATTTAAAATATAAAACAATTTTTTTTTTACATAAAACGGATATTTTTATATCATGTTAAATAATATTGTTTGTTTTAAAGATAATGTCGGCCAAATGTCCACCACGGCGTTCTTTAATCCAAGGGTCAATTTTCATTACTTCTCTTATTTATTAATTAATTTACAATTTCGAATAAATTTAAAAGGTTTATAATTTTCTTTCTATCGTTAAGTTTTAACAAATTTAATGTTTTTAGTAAAAAATCGTAATTTGAAAATTCAAAATAATATTACTCTATATTTTATTGGTTTTTGATCAGGATGTAAGAAATTGCTAGTGGCAATAAGTCCGCCATTCAGCCATGTAAACGTTTATTTTTATTATTTATTTATCACATTGTATACTATGGTTCATCATCGTCATTCCTTTTTCGCACCTTATGGTGCATAGGGTACTACATTGGTAAACCAATCACAGCGCATCCTGATCAGTTTTTTTTTGTTACATGAAAGTAAGATGATTAGTCTTACACTTCAGGTACCAGTCTTTGAAATATTATTGTTTGAAAACCCCCTTTTAAATAAATATTTCATTTCAACCATGTCATCAATCGAACCCGAGACCTCTTAAATGGTAGGCAAACGCGCTGAATATTACACCATGAGGACGACAATATTATGAGGCCGATGATATTATGGTTAATAAAGATACATTATTATCATTATGAAATATTTATTTAAAAGGATGTTTTTACACAATAATATTTCATAGTTCCTGGACTGGTACCTGAATCATAGGACTGTCACTTTACCTTTCACGTAACAAAAATGATCTTGATTCGTTGAAATTTTGGTGCAAGTGAAGTAAAAAAATTCATTCCGCGTTCGAAATTGAAACACCAAAAATAATATTAATTATGTATTTGTCTTACATCGTAAAATATCCTTAGTAAAAATGAAGAACAAGAATTATGTGTTATGAATAATATCAGTATACAATAGTTAAAATTATATTTTATTTTTAAATCATACATTTTAGCAACAATTATAATTTGAGAACAATTAATTAGAATTTTGCAATAGAGAATCAAAACATTCATTTGTATTCAATACTTATTAGCAAAAATGAGAATGAAATAATAATTATTAAAAACATTTATTTCACAATGTTTGTACTTATTTCCTCAGGGTGCATCTGTTATATTATTAATATTTAATGCATTTTATTCTGCATGTAAGATTATTACATGTCCGCTTATGCATCAAATAATACGAATACCTTCTAAAGTGCAATTACAAAAGATAAGTGCTTTTTTAATACAGAAGTAATGCAACACAAATATTTTATCGCAAAGAATGTCGTTTTATTAAAGAAATAACGTGCCATAAAACTAATTTCAATTTTAAATATTTCAATCTTCATATAATAACTAGTGACCAACCGAGACAAGATTTTTAACCGAAACTTAAACCGAAACCACGTTTCGGCATCTGTTCTTGTTTCGGCCGAAACTTGTTTAACCCTTCAATGCCTAATTTTTCTAATTCTAACTAAAATCGTAATTTTTGCATGTTTTTTTTTTTAAAACTGGGAAAAGTCAAGAGAGAAAAAACTTTTAAATATTTTAGTTTATTAAATTGGACATTAATTGGATTAAATTAATTGACTGCGTCAAGGATAGTTTATAAGATTAAAAAAGGGTCTCTGAGATGGTTTGGTCACGTAGAACGAATGGACGGCGAAAGAATGGTAAAACAAGTATATATGGCAAAAATTTACGGCAACGTGAGACGAGAACGACCAAGGAAGACATGGTATGGTTAGATAAACCAAAATCTTAAGTCTGGTCATGTCAAAAGCAGACAGAACCAAAGGGCATGTATGACAAGATGTATGAATGTGGAAGAAGCTAGGAATATATGCCAGGATAGACGTGTGTGGCGGTCCATTCTTTCTGCCTACCCTTGCTGAGAAATGGCGTGATAATAGTAGTAGCAGTAGTTAAAAGTATAAAAAATACAAGAATGGGAGAAAAATAAGAAATATATTTTCTTGTGAACATTTTTTTACATAATAATGTAACTTGCGGAAATAATTATAACCTCAAATCTAAAAAAAAAACAAAGATATCACCTTTTGAACTTTAGCTTAATTACATTTTTTACAGAATACGGGGCAACTGACTTTTTGTTCAAATTTTATCGAAAAACTTTACCCCGGTGGCATCTTTTTAAAATAAATTATAATGTCAAGTAAATATAAAAATATAATGAACTAGTTGCCGAGTGATAAAAATCTTTGAAATCACTTTTATACGCTGATTATTGGTATGTGGCAGATCGTCTACATTGGGTTTATTGTAGGGTTAAATAAGTTAAAAGTCACTACAAAACGCTTTAAATTAGGCGTCCTTAACCCTACGAGTTCATTAGAGTGCTAAATAAAATACACAATGAAATTAATGGCATAAATTTAAAGTCACCAACACTCACCGGCCAGGTCACAGCTCAAGCGGCCGAATCACAAGACATTAACCGAATTAAAAACCAGAGTACAGCCGAACGTAATCCAGCACATCCCGACCGCAGAATTCGGCTGAGCCGAAAAATTGGTCAATATTTGGCTGAAACCGAAACTATGGCCGAAACTCGTTTTGCCAGCCAAAACTGAAACCAAAACCGGAACTTCGGTCAGTCACTAATAATAACGAGAAAATATTTTAATAATGGAAAAACTTCGTCAATTTTACCACTCATCAAGGATAAGAAAGTTCTTGAAGTTTTAATAAATACTCAAAAAATTGTTTGATTTCTGTAAAAGTCGATTTTATAGAATAGTTAAGAAAATCTAGAACCTTCTGGCGGGTAAAACTTTATTCTGCCCTCATACTAACTTAGTAATAAGATACATGAAACGCTTCTGAAAAACATCAGATTCAAAATTGATTTGCCCTGTAAACTGTAAAGGGGTTGATACTACTGATTTCCCTAAGTAATAAAGGACATAAAGGCGTCTGTCAGTACCAATGTTTATAAGAAAATATTGAGCAAGTGGATAAGAAGTAGACCATTTTATATCTTGTAAATTATTTATTTGAATACAAATTGGGTTGGTTTTAATTGTCAAATGTATCCTTGTTTTTTTTTTTTTTTATATTCCGCAATTTATATTTGTTTGAATTTTCTTTTTATTATTAGTATTTACATTTATGTTTAACTTAATGCTACAATTTTTATTGTAATTGATACGTTTTCTTATTTATGTTTATTTTTTTGACTTTATTATTATTATTCGTTTTTTTAAATCATTATTCAATGAAAAAAACTCATGAAAAAAGATAGGCCTGGCTAAACACAGTAATTTCCTAGCTAGTCCGAACCTGAAACAACGAACCTCTGTACAATTGAAAACTATAGAGATGAAAATGTAGAGTAGTCGGGGCGTTCGTTTACTTTGGCTGAGGTCTTGAGTTCGATACCCGGCAAGGTCGATTTGAAAAAATGGTTTCGATGGTGATTCAGCACTGCAATATTTTGTTATTCCTGGATTGGCACCTGAAGGGAAAGAAAGATCACCTTATCTTCATTGTAACAAAAAAATACGCTGCAATGCAATAGTGTTTAAATAGTGTGCAGTATGCACAAAAAAGTAAAAGGTTGATGATTATGAATGTAAAGTATGATTAATTTTGTTTTCAACTTTTTAATAAAATGGATTGTTTTTTGTTTATTTAATTACATTTTTGTGTCATGGTTCTACTTTGTAAAGAGTAAAGAAAACTGAAAAAAGATGCGCCAACTTCCGCTGACCAACAGTAAACAAACAAACGCGATAAGCCGATTTTTACACCGCACCGGTCGTACAAATCCACACGACATAATAAAATTAAGGTTGAACGATTAATTAGTATTACTTTTTATTTATTTGGCGGCGTTTCTTATGTTAAAATACCGTAAAAGTAAATCGAATAAATATTCGTCGGCCTCAAGGTGTACTGGTTAGTGCGTTTGATTGCCACTAAATAAATATAAATACTTATTAAATCATTATAATAAAATGAAAATAAATTTACACTACGTAGTTATATCATGCCTTTAGAATTTTAACTATCGCATGGAACGGATCATTCAGATAGCTGAGCTGCATACTGCGGATGCTTTCTGAGAGCTTTTGGAGGATAAACGGTGGAAGAACGGTTTGATGAAAGGGCATTTGAATATTTTTTTAATTCTCTCTCGGCGATACCTCGAAAATTGGCAAAATCTAAAAAAAACTTGATTAATTTTCATTTTCTTTAAATTCTTTATTTGGATAACCATCAGCTATATGTTTCTTAAATATAAAACAAAACAAAGCCAATTACAGGTTTTCACAAGTAGCATCACAGTAAGTTAAAAAAGATTCTCGAATATAAAATGAACACTAATTTAATGTAATTCCAAAAGAAGAGAAATAATACTAGGAATTATTTTGAAAGCAAACGCCGTACGTCATTATGATTATTTGCAAATAAATGTATGTTTAATGATTTAGTAATTACATTAAAATTCTTAAAAGTTCACAATAAATATGAATTTTGCCTGTAATTAATTATAACGTGAGGCTTGGATTTATTAAAGATAGAGTATTCATATAAAATTCAGAAAACTGTTATTTAATTGTAACATATCATAATAATATTTCTTGTTTTCTGCAAAGTTCATACATTTGTTCATGAAATACTGTTACGAGAGGATGCTTTATGGCACTACGCTGGTCTCGAATTGATACGTTAAAGAAGTACAGCGGGGAGTTAGGAAGGGGAATGCATGTAAAATGTAAGGCACCATATCTAGTTTTTTATGGTCATGGCCGGAAATCCGCGCATAATTAAATATTTCTTCAATGGCAAAAAGCACACGCGTAAAATTAACTAACATAGCAAAGAACTGTAAAGCGATGAATTGTAAAGTTTGCTGTTTGCAAGGGGGAAAGAAAAATTAAACGTCTATTATTATTGAAAGAATTCGGCAGATAAACATTATTAATTTTTTAATACGTTCTTCATATTACGAGGTAAGATTATTTATTTATTTAATTCACATAAACGCCCGAATAGCTTTTACAAATATGGTACATTATAATATATTTTTTTAAATGTAAGGTAACCCGCAGACAAGCTTCGGCTTTGCGGGAACAAAAATACAATTATGTATGTTACTTATTTGTTAAAATGAATAAAAAAAAATTAAAAAAATAAAGAAAGAAATAAAATGAAGGATTGAGTACATTCAAATACATATTCCTACTTATAACTAGTAAATAAACATAATTTAACAACATATACATCTTTATTTAAAGATGAAATGATGCACATAAATATCGTTAAACACTTAAATAAATCAATTTACCCAGTAATAAAAACTTTTTGTTTTCTTTTAAGATAAATTAATAAAAATACAAATCTCTAGTATTCCTGTAAATACACAGTTTTAAGCGGGTAGAAAAGAAAATGATAAACAAATTATTAACATGTTTTAAAATACTTAAAAGCATACACATTTAAAAAAGAACTAAGCAAAAATTATTACATGTAAGAAAAATATATACATGTATATGTTAAAGTATCTAAATGAAATAATGAACGGTAGCAAAACAAATTTTATTATTTTACTTGAAACACATAACAAACAATATCAAAAGATAAAACTACAAATAAATAAATATCTGCAGTCTCCCAATTAGAGTTTCCTAGGTTGTGTATTATTGATATTGTTGAATATTTGTGATAATTAAATGACATAGTAGGGATATAAAAAAGATTATGAAAAAGTGAAACAATATGGATATTAATAAAAAAGCTATTGAAAATATATGCTATCTGAGGGACCCGAGATACCCCCCTCAGGCCCAAGGGTTGAAGAGCATGTATTATTTTTTTTGTGTTTAAAAAAATACTTGCATAATATTTTTCATTTATTTTACCGTAGACAAGTCACGTTATTAATTATTTTAATGCACGGATAAATTAATTATCCACGTGGTTTCATACAACGTAAACGTTATTTTAATACTAAACTATTGTTTGGTTACTCGTGATATTCCTTAGGAATTTTAACAAAATTCATAACTACGCAGTGGAGTATTTCGTGGCTTGTGGTGCGAGCCGTAATTTTAATCTACCTTTGTTGAGCTGGGCCTCGATTGCAAAGAAACGATAAGGTTAACCGATTTACATCGATGTTAACCAATATTAATTTCACGTCCGCTCTACCAGCGATCGAATGATTGATCAGCTCATAACTTTAAAATGCTGAATACTGATAACAAAATATTGTGGAAGATAGTGTGGACTGTAAAGAAATAAATCAGCTCACTATTAAATTATTTTTATTATGTTGCACTTCACTTCATTTCACAATTTCACGGATGTATACTATTGATTGTTCGAACATCTACATGTTTAATGTAGTTTATTTAACGCGTCTGAATTCTTTGGACAACTCAAATTTCAAGTCCTGACATTACAATTTTATTTCATTACTTGTTTTAAATGAGGGCTTAATTGTCAAAACTAATTTGAATTTTTATTTTAATAGTATCAAATGCACTTGCCGAAAACACATAAACAAATATATATTAAATCTGTTACTTAATTATTGGTGGATAAATTAATTAAAAATTTCAGATTTAAAATTAAGAGTATTTTTCTCACAAGAATTTTAATTGATTTTATTTATTTATTTTAAAGAATCAAACAGTCGACAATGATAAGGCAATATTGTTTTAAAATACAGTTTAAAGACAGACCAGCAAAGTTTCTAAATAAAAATCATACATATTATTATATCGACAAAAGGATGTGTTTATGTGTATTTGTATGAGAGTAAGTGTAGATGTTTGTTTATGTGTATTAGTGTGGGAGTAAGTGTTCTGGTGCGTGCATCATTAAATAGTAAGTGGGATCGTGTCGCAGTCAGAAATAAGAAGTCTTTATTTATTTTTAAATAAATTAAAGGGCATGTAAAATATATCAATGGATGAAAAAAACATTATATTTTTGTCGACATATGTCGGCATACATTTTATTGTCTCATTATATTGCCGATCCTGGTTATACCCTCGCCTATATTACGAATGCATAGCCCCGCGACAAAGTCATAATATCTACCCTATTCAAAAGCCACTTTTAAAAAAATCATACAACTTGCCATTTTATAATACCGTTTTGGAGTTTTCAATTTAAAATGCTTCCTACAATGTATTATTTGAAACAGATACAACATTTTCATCTGGTTTCCGGATAATATCTATATTTGTATCCGGTATCGTTTTACTGATACATTGATTAACTTTTTCGTATTTTAATCTAAAAACGTCTATTGTTATTTTATCACGCGACATATTTATTTATGTAGAATGTTTATTCAGCCAGTGTAATTATTTTTTATCCTTTTTTTTTTCTAAAAACAAATCACCATTTTGATGTTGTTTGGTACTTTTGTCATGTTTTTTATTACACATTGTATCATTATGTTCTTCGTGTTTTTTTTTGGCATGTATCTGACTTGGAAAGATGTACAGGAGTTAGCAGGTGACAGAAGAACGTGAGGCATGGATTTATTTATGATGATGGGCACACACAGACAAATTGCTCGTTGCCGAACGAAGAAAGCTGTTTAATGGAGCTCTCTGTAATCTGGTAGCCTTAGCATTTTTCTGCTAAAAGAAAGAAATCCATAAATATATAATATTAATTTTATTGGATTAAGGGGGAATTAAATTTTTTACTGACTGGGATTAATTTTTTTAGACATGATCAACTCGCCAAAATGATAACAAAACTTTTTAAAAGGCTTGAAATTATTTTTGGAAGCCACCAAATCTGTATATCCGACAGGACTTATAAATGAGCTATGGATAGTAGCGAGAAGCTCTATTTTTTAATCATAAAGATGAATAAAAGGACAAGACCGCAGAATGTGTTTAGAAGAAGGTTCTAAATTAGAATATCCACTGCAGCACGAAAGGGAATAAAAAATATTAAAAACAAACAATTTAATAAAATAAATAAAACAACTTTGTTTTCAACCACTAATTTTTATTTTTCACCGACCGGTTTCAAAGCAAACAAGCTTTTTTGTCAAGGTTTACGTAACTAATGAATTGATTCCTTTTTATTTTATTTCTATCATGTTCACTAAATACTACACGTGGACCCAATAAATCTAGTGTTTTTTTTTTCTTACACGGGTAATCTGATATCATTATTTTCGAAGTAAGACAGGAGAGGACTTAAAGAAATATTGTTTATTTGGTTAAAAATTAGTTGTTAAAAACAAAGTTGTTTTATTTATTTTATTATAATGAATAACCACAAAGTTAGTGCTTCAAATATAAACTTTATACAAATAATTTAATTTCAATTATCTTTTGACAATTTTTGATGGAATTCCATTGTAATGATGTAATTTTATTTACATTTAATTTTTTAATTAAAAAATACTTGGTACACTTCCACTTAGTTAGCGCTTTCACCCTCTACGGGGCATCTTTAGACCAGTCTAAAGTCAGTGGATACTTGGTGTATTTTTAAATTAATAACTTATATGTAAATATAACTTATTACATAAAAACAAATAATTCTTCATTAAGTTTACCATTTACTGATAAAAACTGCGTAGCACAGTGATCAAGGATAACCTAAGAAGATTTTAAGCGCTGACGGATTGAAGAAAAAATAAAAACGGTAACCCTCCCTGAAGAGAAAGATTTCTATTGCGATTGCCAAGCACCAAGAAGAGCATTTAAAGTCATATTTTTTTTATTCGATTGAGACTTTCATGTAATAAATCCATAAATTCAAAGACAATTTTATTTTGTAGAAGCTTAAAAGAAACCTTTTAAAATTATGTCTATAAAACCAGCTTTTGTCTTGATTTTTCTATTTAAATAAGAAAAACAGTTTTCAATCTGAGAAATTTAAAGTAGGTAAATATTTTAAGAAATCGCTTCCTTTATTTATGTATGGAATTACTTTTTGCTCACTCAACTGAATATCGTTTTATTATAATGAAATAAAATAATTTAAAAATGTTATTTTTTGCTGTTGATTAGGTTTAAAAAAAAGAAGAAATTAATGCATTCTGGCTTTTGCCGCGGATTTACAGATTAAATGTCCGAGGTTCGAACTCCGCTGTACCACAACTTAACTCCTACTTTCTTATTGTGAATTATTTACAAGTTTTTGAAAATGGCTCTCTAAATTTATTTACAAAACATACTTCAAAATATGTATTCGTTTTATTGTAATTCATGTTTCACAAAATATTTTTCCTACGAAAGATTTACAAAATATGTTGCTTTATATCGTTTTGTGAGTACATTTTATGGTGAGTAAAATGTAATGCAACGTGTATATGAAGAAAGTTGATATTTAATGTGTGAGAAATAGGAACTAATAAATTTTGAGAAGATTATAATGAAAATATTTTCACACTGAAATTCATTCCTAAGAATTTACAAACAGGAAGCACATCCTGAATTTACTAGCACGTAAAGCCTTTTAAAAATAAAATTCAAAGTCATAATAAATTATGCTTTTGAATTTATGGAAAAAAAAAATATTGTGTATCAAAATAATTATTCAACCGTTGGCCTTGTTAATTTTCTTTTATCGAAATTATTTGTATTTATTTTTTGATGAATTATAAAACAGACATGTAAAAAACAGGGTTTCCATTTTTTTTTTAACAATAAAGATGTTGAGAATATGAAACTCTTTGATCGGTTGAGTTAAGCGATTATTTTACAAATTATTTTAAAAATAAAACTTTGTTATTAGTGTTACACATTTTTTTCTTTTACAAGAACACTACTACAGTTTCGGGAAAGCACTCCTTCCATTGACGATTGATATAAAATCTTTGGAGTTTGGGTGGAGTTTTATATCACCCATCGCTAAGAGGAGTGCTCTCTCTAAATTGTAGTTGTGTTCTTGTAAAATAATAAAATTGTGTAACACTAATAACAAATTTATTATATAAATAAATTACAATGAACTTCCATCAAGAATTTTCACTTACAGACTTAAACGTTTTAAACTAAAATCAAAGTTTTAATTTTATAATAATTTATTTAAAAGTGTTACGAATAAATGCCGATTCAATTAATAAGATCATTTTACACACTGAACGTAGTTGATTTCCATATCAGGGGGTCAAAAGCAAAACCGCCACTGTCCATGATCATGGTTTTTGGGAAGACCAACAAAACATGCAGCAATAAGACTATTTATTTTGACAACAATATTTTACATATGACCAAATTTTTGAAGAAAAGGACTGGATTCAACTCCCAGGGGAGCTGTCAATATAAATATTTTACAACAGAGATAAATACAATTTTAGTTAAACCAGCCAAAGACAGGTCATAAGCCCTGTAGATGCCTAGACTTACATATTACCTTATATAAAATGTTCTTCATCTCTGTTGTAATATATTAACATTAACAGCTCCCGGGGAGTTAAATCCAGTCCTTGTATCCAAAATTTTGGAAGAATTCAAAATATTGTTGATAAATCCACCAGAGCCGAAATTATGAACGGCTATCTTTATCGGTATATACTGAGACGGTATAAACTAATATCGATTCTTATTTACAAAAGTGTGTGTATTTGTATGAGAATTCAATGTATCGTTGTCGGTAACTGGTAATTGAACATGTTTAGAAAAAAAAATTGTAAACATATTCTATTTTTCATGCAGAAAACTTAATTCAACTTTCTATTTAAAATTGAATGTCAATTTTTCACTTCTCATCAGAATACGTACCCTGGTCCATGAAGAAGTATAGAAATTTAAAAAAATATGTTTCAGGCGTTGCCTAGTATGTAGTTGAAATAAATAAAAGTAGATGAATCTCACCCGTATAAAAAAAGGTTTCAGCTCTTTAACTTCACAAACCTAATACATTTTACCATCCAATTTTTACAAACAATATGGCACATTTAAACCCTCTTGCAAGTTTGTTAAGACTCTATAACAAAATGGAAAAAAAGTTAACATTGACATTTATCATGATAGAGCAAATGGTTATAAAAAAACATTACTATGTATCTTAAATCAAATGCCTAATCCTTATTTTTGTGTATGTAAATTAATTTTAGTCTATTTTATTATATCTTATATGTTTTTCATGTCTCTTTTCTTTTCTTCAATAAAAAATCTTTCTTTATTTTTACCTTTCACTAAACTTAATCTTTATTATTACTTAAATTGATTTTACATTATTATTTTATATAATTTATTAAAGATGGTGGAGTTCTATAATTGAGAATATATGTAAAGAACGTTAGTTATGCTTACTTAAAAAATGTATGTATTTTATGTATTCTTGTTGAACCAAATAAATTTAAAAAAATGATAATAAAAAAAAAACATTAACAAATTAAAGAATTGAAGGAATATAGATGTTCACATAAGGTCAGAATGATGATTGTTACACAGTGTGTAAAATGGCCACTTAAATTCAATGACAAGTCATAAGCCTTGTAGATGCCAAGACTTCTATATTACCATCTCTTAAATGTTCTTCATCTCTCTTGTAATATTTCTTTTAAGTTCAATGTGCAACATATGCTTGGTATAACAAGTAGCAAAATATCAATTATTTTAAGATGCCTACACTTCCATATTTCATTCTCAATAGTGTTTTCCTTCTGTTGCAACAAATTATAATATAATATAAGATATCCACCCTATCTTTAAACATTTGGAAATACCAAAAAAATTGTTGAAGAAAATATGATTAAATATTTATACACATACCGACTTTTCTATGTCTACCAGTTTTGAGACGTACCCGTTTCTTTGTTCGGACACCAATTAAACTAACATGCAAATCCCACTATACACCTTCAGTATAGATGTTGCTCAAAAATATAAAACAAATATGCAAATTTAAAACCACGTGTCTTTAGTAGGTAGCCCTTAAAGGTTACTTACTAAAAGCATTTGGTTTCAAATTCATATTTTTTGAAGGTGAATATCACTATTCGCATGTTAGTTTGATTGGTGTCTCGACGAAGAGACGGGTACGTCCCGAAACCGGTAGACACAAAAATTTAGATTTATGGTTATCTACAAATATTAAATAAAATATTTGACTTTAAAGTGAATGCTTTCAATATTTATAATTAAATCTTAACTTGGTGTTTAAGAATCGCCAACCTTAAGGATTATTTTTTATTTTTTACAAAATATGTCTTGACTCCAAAAAACTTTTTTTCCGTGTTAAATTAGAACGTATAAATAAATGTTTAGTTCTTAGTTTCAGTGCTAAAATAGAGCGTTTATTGGCAAAAAAATATTTATTATAATTTGTGTGCTGTACAAAAATAAAATAAAATGTAAGTGAGTTTACATAATATAAAGTAGACAGTTTAAAAAATAATTGTACATGTCAAATCATAAAGAATATTTATAGCAGCTCCACTTACAAAAATACTTCTAAAGCTACAAATACATATTAACAATCTTAGTATAAAATAATAAAAGAATATTAATATGACATACAAAAACAAAAAAAAATATGCAACTAAACAATCTAGACAGTTAGCAATTTAAATTTAAAAAACTTAAGCTTCATGTGAAGGAAAATTATTACAGATTTAAAAATAGTATATAATATGAATTATAACTTTTTAAATTAAAATATCACTTTATTTGCAATCGTTAATCCTAATAAATTATCTAAAATAAACTTTTTAAATAAAAATATATGAAATTTACATATTTAAACGTTATTTCTGAAAAAAATATCGAAGTTGCGTGATTTTTACACATTTGTCTTTTTAATCAAATCTTAATAATGTTTTTATAACTTTTTTTATTAAAGCGTATTTGTAAAAGAGCGCAAAGATAAGTTTCGCATAAAGTTCATGGTCAATAAAACTTGTACTCGTATACAATAAAATGTTGATTAAACTCAATGTAATAATATTATCTATAGCGTGACTTGATTATCAAAGAAATTATTAGTTATTACAGTTGAACGTAGTTATACAGAAAGAAACCAGCCATAGAAAAGTGAAACTGAGATAATAGCTCGTTTGTGAAAATAGTGAATAATCAAATCTACGCAACAGTTGGAATGTTTCTGACTCAGACAAACGATCAACAATCATATTAATATCTATAATTATAATAATCAAAGTTCATTAATAAAAATAACAATTACTTTATCTACCACATACACACTTAGGAAATAGATTTCTCTGGATCATGTCTAGTCTGCCTAACTAGGTACAACCTGTTTTGAGGCAGACATTTTTATGCAAAAAATAATCAATAAAATTACCACCTACTGGTTAATTTACTATATAGTTAAACAATATTAATTTATTATTTAGGAATGTATTTTGAGTAAATTTTCCAATGTTTCTCGACCTTAACACAGTAACCAATTTTTTACAAATTAATTAAATTGAATCCGGGTTATGGTTTTGCAATCTTTGCAATTAATAAAATAAATACTTAAATTTTATGATAAATTAAGTAATGTCAAAAGAACCCAACAAAATAAAAACACTCGTTCAGCAACACAAATTAACTGTATTGTCCCATTTGTATCAACCGCCTTTGGTAAAAAGCAATACAATGTAATTGTTCCAAAAATATTTAATGATTTATTGCCAAATATAAAAAACTCAAAATGTCAAACAAATTTTAAAATAAAAATAACTGCACAAATAAATAGTGTAGCGAGAGATTTTTTTGAAAAATACGTGTTAATCGATAAACGTGGTACTTTATAAAATTGGTAAACATATTATTTACAATTTTATGTATTTCATTGCTCTGTATTTGTTTTATTATATATTATACTATATTATTTTACGTTTAAGTAACGTGTATTCTTGGCACATATATATACTTTATATTTGTATCATAACATCATCATCTTTATCATCTTTATAGGTTATGAGATTTTTTCGTCTGGAAAATTCAATCATATACGACTACTCACTGAACGATGAAATATTATCATCTGTGTCTAGTATACGAGATTTGGGTATTATACTTGAAACTAAACTTTCTTTTACAATTTATATTGAACATGTTATCAATAAATCCTCAAAACTTCTTGGGTTTATTAACAGAAGCACAGCTGACTTCAAAAATATCAATACCCTTAAAACTCTTATGTTCCCTAGTTCGCCCGCACCTAGAGTATTCCTCTGTTATCTGGTCTCCATATTATGATGTTCACATCAAGAATATTGAATCAGTTCAACATCGATTTTTAAGAAAGATAGGCTGGAGGTTGGGCTTATCCAGAGACCTATATACGTATAATGAGTTAGAAACTACTTTGAATATATATTTTCTTCAAGACCGTCGAAATAAATCCGACCTTATAGTCCTATTTAAAATTCTCAACTCACTCTTTGATGCGCCTGGACTACTGAGCTTCATAAAATTGAATATCCCAATTAGAAACCTCAGACAAAACTTACTCTTTCATACCGATAACCATAGAATTAACTATGGTTTTCATTCCCCTATGCCCAGAATTCTTAGGTCTGCCAACAAACATACCAGTCTTGATTTCTTTGATGACAAATTGTCTTCTTTCAAACGATCACTGAATCAAATTCAATTATAAACACCTCTCTCCCGCTTCCACTCCCACAAAGTCTACTATAAACCATTGAGTCTTTCTAATTTTGTTATAATAATTTTCTATGCATAAAAGTGTCCATAAAAATGCCCATTGGGCGTATATATAAATAAATAAATAAATAACGATTTGTAATTTCTTACATTTGATTAGCTAGGCATTTATAATTAAGTAGTTTAAGTTTTTCTTTTTTATGTTATTGTTTTATTAAAATAGGACTACTTACGCTCTAAAGATAAAAAATCTCCATCTTAGAACAGGCTTTGCCATGTTAGATGGAGACTATCATAAACAGAGAACACTTTGTTTTCATTTTACATTAATTGGTTCTATCTAGATTCCTTGTTATTAAGTATGTTTATTATTTTTTGCAATAAATTTATAAATAAATAAATAAAACGTTAGTTTTTTTTTCATTTTTCAAACAAGTATCTAATTACGTATTTGACCAGTTTAAGTGGTAGTTTTAAAGTAACGTAAGATTTTTCTGGTGTTGTGGGTGTTTTCAGTAAATTGAAAATGCCGTTTTTGAGATTGCAGATATCAAAACTATTTCAGAAGGTGATTATTTCCGTTTCTTGTGTGAAAGCGGCCTGGCTGTTTTAAGCAAAACATAGAATTGACCTTACTGCACCTGATAACACCAAAACCTTTTTTTTTTAAATTGTGGGCTGGCTGCTTTCTACATAACTACGTTCAGTGAACGTTCTTACAATGTCACCTTATTTTATACTATTATATTAACTCTCGTGTGGCCGTGTCACGTAAGTCAAAGATACCCGATCTTTCTGAAGTTTTTAAATAATAAGTTCATTTTCCAAAGTATAAAAAAAAAACTAATCATTTAACCGTATGTAATATCGTCACCCTAATTTGTAAACTCGTAAGTCCACAAATGGCAAAAAATAATGACAATATTTTGATTAACAAATTACAACAGGGATGGAGAATTCCTTAAATAAGGGAATATGGAAGTCAAGGCATTTACAGGGCTTATGACCTGTCATTGGCTGGTTTAAGTGGCCACTTTACACACTAGTCAATATTTACTATTTGGCCTATGTTTGAACATCCATATTTCTTCAATTCTTCCATCTGTTGATTTTAGTGAAGTTAAAGAGCTGAAACCTTTATTGTTGTGAAGAGATTCATCTGACTGAATTATTTCACATACTAGGCAACGCCTGAAAACAATTTTTCAATTTTTAAACTTCTTCTTGGACCAGTTGGTTTCATTACAATATTTGAGTTTGTCTATCCCTCTCTATCCCTGTTGTAATTTGTTAATCTTATTGACCCCCGAGGGGGTGAAATCCAGTCTTTTGTCTATGAACATTTGGATAAACTCAAATATTGTAACAATATTTTGAGTTTATCCAAGTGTTTGTAGACAAAAGACTATATTTCAACCCCTAGTGAGTTTAACAAATTACAACAGGGACGAAAAATACCTTAAATTATGGAATATGGAAGTCTAGGCATTTACAGGGCTTATGACCTGTCATTGGCTGGTTTAAGTGGCCACTTTACACACTGTGTAACATTGACCATTTTGCCTTCTTCAATTCTTCCAGTTGTTGATTTAAGTGAACTTAAAGAGCTGAAACCTTTATTGTTGTGAAGAGATTCATCTGACTGATTTGAAAATTTTTGATTAAGTTCTTACTTATGTACGTTCAAAGCCATCGATAGTTACGGTCCGGCTGTATACGAGTATATGTGGTCACGGTAGCGTGGTGAGATCTTATTACAACTAGGGCTGCCATTCATACTACGTTCATAGTTTAAAAATATTATTAATTTGTAGAATCGTTGAATTTCTCGTAGAACTCTGTATTGTCACACAGACTGTTTTACCTCTCGACTTCTACAACATGTTATGTTATGTGATTGAAGAACAGTCAGGCAGCTGGACATGATCACTTTGGAGAACGACATTTTTCACATCGGAAAAACTATATTTTAGAGGGAAGGCGGTCTTACTTTTCTTCATACAAATGTAATATCGTATATTCTCCTTGGATTATGGCGCTAAAGAGTAAAGGTTTTTTTACACATTAAAGATATTTACCATTGGCATTTCCTTATTTATTTATTTATTTATTTATTCACACTCTTTATCAAAATACAATTCCATGTTCACTTTGCCCAGCTAACAAGGGTACATACCCCGTTCCAAGCTAGGCAATTACATTTTAATATATTATAATAGTTAACAAATTAATATAGAGCACAGACAATCAAAATATAAACTTATTCGGATACACATTTTGATTCATATACATACAGACATACACATATATACACACATGTATATATAAATATACACATATATACACATGTACATACACACACACGTACATACATCCATGCGCATACACATACATACATTCATAAAAACATAGACAATTTATTTATGCGAAACTTCATGGTTGTCATCTATAAATATTTTTTTTTTTTAATTATTCCTTATTTTTTATATTTTATTTTTGACATCCAGTAAGGTTCTCCAATCCGTGGCATGCATCAACTTTTCTGACTCCCTACGACCAATGTCATGAAAGAGCGAGGTCAACACCTTCCGTAACTTGACAACACTCCCGTCTTTCCACGATTCTGGCAAAAGATTATGGACCTTTTTGCCTACGTTATAGTGTTGTCTCGATGCCAGAACATATTGTTGTTATTGTTTTGCTTTTTTGATGAATTGTTTTTAATGTGAGCTGGAACCATCCTTAAACCTAAAAAAACGCCTCCGGAAGTTAAATGTGATTATTCTTAGGCCTGGGAGTTCTGTGAAGTAATAGGAAAATATCACATTCTAGGAATACTTAAAAAAATAAATGAAATGGATTTAGAAGACTTAATTGTGTTTTTAAAATCAATATGGATATTGTGGAGAAATGTTTTCGTACATCAATGTAAAAAAGAAATTCAAAGAAAAATATAATGTTCGTTTTCGACGTGTTTGTCCTTGGTTGTTGCAACGTTAAGATTCGTGATATTGTCCTACTTAAATTTTAATGGCCAGGGACAAATAAACATGAATCGTGACGTATTAGTGGCGTGCCCAATGGAATAATCGTTTTTGCGGTTATTTAATTTAAAAATTTCGTGTTATTTTTTATGCCACTAATAATTAGCAAAAAATTACTAGACAGTATTTCATTAACCTTTATTATTTTTAAAGTGTTTAAGAAAAGACGGGATATTTCCCTTTTAGCCTGTTAAAATGGAGAAGATAAAAAAAAACACGGAAGATACTTATTCAGAAATTTTAATTTTGATTATTTTTAAAAAGAACCACCAAAAAAATCCAAATTTTAATCGTTTTAGCAGAAGAGATTAATACTCGTACATCGCGTGGAATGCTTAAGTGTCGGCGAAAAGCCTTTATTGTTTAGCGATCACCAAACGGTTGCTTTTCATGTGAACTCCTATCCAAATTACGATACTGGCTAAAAATGAGACAATAGTGAAAACATAATGAAACCACTTGGAATGTCGACTACAACCTCAGCCTGGGCAGTGATCCTTCAAAACTGCCATTAATTGTAGATATTCAGAGTAAAATTAAGCATCTAAAAATCAGAGCGATGATTATTTAAATATGCTGGATAAGAGGACATGCTGGTATCGTAGGAATTGAGAGAGCAGATGAACGAGCAAGAGCCGCAACTTGTAATAAAACGGCACCTTTCTTCTTTAAATTCCTCCTTAGCTTTGCCAAGCGCTTTATAAAATAAAATAAATAGCATCATTGGGAAGATCATTACTGCGCTTCTTCTACATGTAAAATTACTTTGTTTTTCCCAGCGCTGGCTGATGCAGCAAACTTCCACCGTCGTCGCAAAAGTTCTTTCAAAACGACCTTAATCTTTACCGGACATGGAGCTATAAGAAGTTGCCTATATGGTTTCAAATGAAGGAATAATGACTATTGTCCATGCGATGATATTTCTTCTCAGAGTATCAAACATCTGTCATTTCAGTGCTCATTTTTCAGTTCACAACGCCATAATCTTGAAGCAGAATGGAGTAAAGATGAAATATCCTTAACAGATATTCATATTGCCGTTAAAAGTAGTTATCACGCGCCATTGTTCTTAAACTTTGCAACAATGGTGATTGGACTTATGAAGGTAATAAACGTAAATCGGTGATCAACCATCCCATTTCCAAGTACCTTAGCTTTGTACGTGACACATAAGACTACTAAATACAGAGGTCCAAACATATATTTAAAAAAAGATCCTTCAAAACTGCTCAGTATAAACAAATCAATAAATTTATGTGGTACAACATTCCAGTGAGTAAAAATGCTTTTATTGAATACTGTGATTCCACAAATAACATATTTCCATGTTGATGCGTGTAAAAACAATGCTTCTAGCCAATATTCTGAACATCATGTAGGAGTTTACATTGAAAATTTCAATTTAATTTTACGACATTTTTTGGTAGAAAATATTTTTAGTTATCGTATTATTAATTGTTCACTAAAAAAACAAAATTTCGTATCACCTAACCTTCATCTCTTTTCCCAAACTTTGAACAATTTTTATGTTACACGTTATAAAATCACGTATTCAACAATTAATATTCTTGGGCGACCCTTTCAATTTATCGGAAATTAGATTTATTGTATGGATACATAGATAATAGATATCAATTAAGTTGGAAATATAATACCATAATATCCAACGAGGTTCTAACGTTCCCATTAGTGAGGCCTACGTCAAAATTATTTGGCCCAACCTTCACCCCGTTTTCCGAATTATATTCCAGTGTGTGATTTGAAATTTTACGATCGATTATTTATGTAATCACGTGGCGGCATGTGGCGAAATTATAAACTATAATTAATTATTCAAGCGTATAAAAATGGATGAAGGAAAATGTTAATCGGTTTACTGCGTAGATGTTTTCCAAATAAATATTAAAAACCAAAGTTAAAATCATTTTCATTGCAGTAAAATTGTAAAAAAGTTTAAAGTGTATTCTACCACACATCGCCAAATAAAACATATTCATGAAGCAATGAAGCAACAAAAAACATAACATAATATTATATCGATAAACAAAAAAATCTTCCTAAAAACTACAAATTTAAAAAATCAAACACAACAATGTGTTTCAAATCTAAAAACTAGTAAGAAAAAAAGAGAATAAATTTTTACACGAAATAGATAACAGTATTTTCAGTTTTTCCAAATTTTTGCAGATAAGGACTGGATTCATCTCTGACAGGCCATAAACTCTGTAGATGCCTAGACTTCTATATTACGTTCTTTAAAATGTTCTTCATCTATGTTGAAAGAGATACATTAAAATTAATTATATTATATTATATCCTTATGGCGGTATCTGTATTTGCAGCCTTCGCTCTCACGGGAGTGAGTGGATCTTTTCAAGCAACAGTCCACTCCTGTCTTATAGTAATAAAGCTCGTACCCCCCTCATCCCGCACCTCCTTTTTTTACAAATACAAAAAGTTTCATTACAAAAAAACTTAACTTATCATTTCCATGTATTGAAATTAAATATATGGTAGTAATTACAGTATAAAAATATTGATTAATAAAGTATAACTTTATAAGCGTGTGTATCTTCAAAACCGATAGGTAAAAAATATAAAAATAGGGGATTAAAAACAAAATTGTGTTATTTTCATTTTAAACACAAATACTTCCCTAGTTAATTTTTTAATTTATTCTGCAGTTTTATGAAAACTGAGGCAATTGCCTTAGTTTAATCTGCCAGTATTTGTTTGTTACGCATCTACAGCTGGACCTTCATTGTGTATAATTGTGTAATGTTTTCAATAGATATTTCTTCAAATTCAACAGATTTTTAAATGCGTAAGGGAAGAAAAATACTATCAATGGGAATAAGTTTTGTAAGAGAATATCATCGGAAATCGAAAGTGGAATGATCTTTATATATTTTAGGCGGTGTGTTAAATTGACGGTAAAATAGATTCTCTATTAAACATGGACGTGTAAATGTTCATGTTATACTGTACCAGATACGCGAGATGTCTCGCTTAGTGGGTTAATAAAACCACAGTATTTTTTAACTTTTTTTTTCTTTTATTTTTTTATTCATATATCGTAAAAAAAAATAACGTATCCCTATCTTTATGAGGTCAAGAGTCCTGTGTTGAGTTGGGATACAACATAATGGAAAGTGAAAGCATGCATATTATTAAAGAATACTAAAAATAGCGACAACACGCTTAAAAATATTTGAAAACAAAGCATCATTGTAAAACTACGTATCCTTCTTCACTTTTTACAGTTTAAATCCGAATGAACGTGTCTTGTGCAAATTTTCTTTTCCTAAAAATGAAAAGGCAACTATATTTTAATAAATGTAAGAGTCCCTGATATAAATAACGTACCTACAATTTTTTTTTGTTATTCTTAATAAGTAAAAAAATAAGTGTTTAAAAAAAATATGAGCCTAATCTATTTACCAGTTTTGCAGAATAATCTGTCTTCAATTTGTTAAAATTCAAATCACGGATGAAATAAGTCACGATAAAATATTTTATTTTCCTTTTCTATCTTTTTTTTTTATTCCACTTCTACCATTCTTTTTCCATCAAAGTGTAATGTAAATTTTACTTCTTAATTAAATCAATTAAAAAAAATAAACTTTTTACTAAATTTTTTGTATATATTGTACCGTATAAATCTGAAATCATTTTTATGTATTGAATGGAATTATTTAAGAATTAAATTACAAATATAGGATACATGATCTTAATTTTGGTACACAATGGTTTTTTTAAATAACCTATTTGCAAGATATTAAAGAGATATTTACTTGTATTTAATTTAATTGTGTTTTTTGTTTATTGATTTGTGACAATATTTATTAATATACGAGTCCCGAAATAACATGGAATTTTCTATTACGTCTGGACATGAAAATTAAAATTGTCAAAATAATACAAGTGTGTATTAACAAATTACAAAAGGGATGGAGAATACCTTATGTTCAAATAAAGGCAATATGGTGAATGTTACACAGTGTGTAAAGTGGCCACTTAAACCAGCCAAATTCTCTTTTCTAAGGTATTCTCCATCCCTTTTGTAATTTGTTTACCTTAATGACTCCCGAGGGGGTGAAATCCAGTCTTTTGTGTACAAACATTTGGACAAACTCAAATATTGTTATTGTGTATTATGCGTAAAATAAAATCACCAGATAAATCTTAATTATTTTTCTATTAAAAAAATGCGATTTATAAAAAAAAATGCTGTTTTTGAAAGTATAATACGAGTAGAACTTAAAAAATGTTTCTCTGAAGTTTCGCGGTATGGATCTCAAAAACCGGGTAAAACTTCATGTCTATTTAATATTAAAAATAAGAATTCTAAGCTGTTTAATATTTTTGGCTCAACCCTGTCAGCATCACTCAATACTTTGACAATAGCAGTAAAAATATTATTGTTACGTTACATAGGATCATACCGAGTTGACATAATTCACATACTCTCGTACCGTTACTCAAGGGGAACTTGTCTTAATCACCGCCTATCACTTAATTAAACATTATATACGGCAATAATGTCTGTGTTTTATTAGTTCACGTGCATATCTGATAATATTAACATGTTCACGACAATTGTGTTTACGTTATTTATAAGTGGACAGTAGTTCGAAATTCTGCTGATATAATTAATTTCCTAATTTACCTCCGACAAGTGCGTTTTTAGTTGAAAGAATAGTAGGGACAATGATTTTAGTGTTTGATTTTAGTTATAATCAGTTATTTACATTACTGTTATCTAAAAATATAAATAAAATGTAAATGTGGCGAAAAAATCAGTTTATTGTGAACGTGCAAAAAAAATAGTTACGGAATTGAAGATATGCAATTTATTCCTATAAATGGGTGCAATAAATTTGAAATGTAAGTTCTTTTTCATTTTCGATGATTTAATTTATTAAATTTTACATCCAGGGGAATAAAAAATACAGCTCTGTGTTTGAACTAAAACTCTGAATGCGTAATATCTACTCGATGACCACTTTCAAGTAAAATCCTGAGAAAAAGTGGTCCGACGTTCGAATACCGCTCTACCTCAACTTGATTCCTATTTACTAATAATGTGTTTTTTTTTATGAGAAAAAAAACTAAAATAAAATAAATAAAATGACAAACAACAAAATGAGGCTTAATATACGTACAGCCGACTGCGACACGGTACAAACTACTAGTAGATAAGCATCTGTTTTTATTCAACACATAGCTTTCCTTGAAGATGTCTTCAGCGACGGTAGCCTAAAAAGGACAAACACAAATCAGCTTTGTGAGAACAAACTTTATTTAGGATTTTTTTATAGTATTTTATATAAAGAATTGTTTTTCTGAGAGTGTTAAAAAAGACAAGGTAATAAGCGTTATGTACATTTAAACGTAGTTATGCAGAAAGCAGCCAGTAATAGAAAAATGAATCTGAGATTATTATTTTTTTTATCCTTTTTTTTGTTTTCTTACAATGAACATAATAATAAAACATAGTATTAAAAAAATAAAGCATAATTACATATCAACGAAATACATATTAAAAGAAAAATAGTAAACAAAAATCCCACAAAGGCATGGCCTGTTCGTGGGTTTACAAGAAAATGTTAATGAATTTTCGCTCCTCTAATAAACCATAGACAGTTATAATAATTTTGTATAACATGAGAAAGAAAAAATAAAATATTCCGTAAAAGATATTATGGTTTTTTTTTACAGTAATTAAAAAAGGAAATAAAAAATATTTTAAAAAAAACACAAAAATATTCCTTATTATTAAAGGGCAACAAAATAAATCATAGAAAAAAGAGTTCATATCTTTAAATCATAGCACCTTTGTGAAAATAGTGAATAATCAAATCTACACAACAGTTTTTGACTTCGATAAATGATAAACAGTTAATATATTCATTTTTAAATATAACAAACAAGAATGTAATTATGTATTTGACCAGTTTTAAAGATTTTTAAAGTACCGTATGATCTTTTTAGTGCTGTGGGTGTTTTCTGCTAATTGAGAAATGCTGTTTTAGTGATCAACACTATTTTTAAAAGATGATTGTGTGAAAGCGGTCCGTCTGTTTTTAGCAAAACATAGAATTGACCTTAATGCACCCGATAACACACAAATCTCATTTTTTCAAAACTGTGGACTAGTTTCTGCATAACTACGTTCATTTGACATTCATACTACTTTTTTGAAAACACCTAAACTTCATGTCCAGAGAAATGAGGAATACATCATGACTTACCCGCACCCAGTAGTGCATAGGGCCTTGTATTTGCACTCCAATCGCAGCGTATCTAGATCATTTTTGTTACTTGAAAGATAAAGTGATCAGTTTTACACTTCAGTTACCAGTCTAGGGACCGTAAAATTTTGCAATTTTATTTTTATTGAGATTGATTTTTACCTGAGAGTAGCAATCAAGTCGAAAACACTCGTCCAGGATTCCGATTATATTAAACGCTTATAACTGTATTCTTCATCCGCCTGGACACGGAATGTTGTCGAGTGAGTTCAAGTTTTGACCTTGTTTCATTTTCA
This sequence comes from Micrasema longulum, assembly GCF_059751315.1. Lineage (NCBI taxonomy): Eukaryota > Metazoa > Arthropoda > Insecta > Trichoptera > Brachycentridae > Micrasema > Micrasema longulum. The sequence goes on along the minus strand of NW_028277535.1, from coordinate 1,529,464 downwards.
ATTCAAACGGCTGTAAACGTGATTTAAATTCACATTAACAAAACATCTTTGAAGATCAGAAATCAGAGTATAGTTAACGTAATTACTTTAGTAATTTCACTCGCTAATTCGCCTTTCGTTGAACTGAAAACTCGACATAATCTTATTTTCTTTTCAAACATTAACGCCCCGGTATTATTACAATAAACGCTAATTTCGGAGTTTAGCGTTAAACATAATTAACCCCTAAATTTCGACGGTTAAGGGGGCTGTTTTGTACTTAGTATTATCACTTCTTTGGCTTATAACAAGATAATTGTTATTTATTAGGACTATTTCATTTTTATTTTTAGCTAAGCCTTATTTCACGCATGTTTAACTCGTTCACATGGGCAAAAAAGTAAATGTCATAGCAAACAATTAAGAATAGTCCAGAAGGAGCGTAGAATCCTATTTGAATACATCGGACTGTGTCCAATAATTCCCCCACTTAAACACAATTTCGCCGCGCGCATACGTTAAGTCGCCGGGTAATGTTGCTTGATGGGGAAAAAAAATAATCATAACACAAATGTAAGGTAAAAAATAAGCAATCAGTTAATTTCTTTAAAATTTTATTGTGCACGCAGAAACATTGATTGACACAAAAGATAAGATAAATAATGGTTCATTTAATAAGAGTAATTGAATTTGTGAACTTAGAACTTAAAATATAAAACAAATTTTATTTGACACAAAACAGATATTTTTATATCATGCTAAATAATATTTTATGTTTTAAAGATAATGTCGTTTAAATGTCCCCCACGGCGTTGTTTAATCCGAGGTCTTATTTTCATTTGTTCTTTTATTAAATGAGCAATATAGGGTAAAAAAAATCTACCCTGGCAACATTAACGAAATTTCCATTTTGTTTCTTCGACAATCTGACAGATGGAAAAATAATTCATTTTTAAAGTATTTCATTTGCTACTTAAACATTCGTTTGTTAATTACACATGAAATGTGATGCCATCCTGTTTCTTTAAGATTAAAGCAGTATTTTTACACTTAAAAAGTTTCAAATTTATTCGGTGCCTCAGCAACTTACTAATTAAATTAAAACATGTCCATTATAACAATAAAATCACTGTGAAAAACTATGTTTCAATTCAAAAGTTCAACAAACTCATTTGTTTATTTATCACTTTATATACACATACAATTTATAAAAACAAAAGGGCGGGTATATTGCCTTAAGGCAATTTCTTCCTTTATTTTAATAATCCACTTTTCTTGTATCCAAAAATTAGACAATCTTAAAATATTGTTAAATATTAATTACATTAAATATTTTTTGAAGGCTTCGAATTTAATGTAAATATTTATCATTCTATCGCGTTACAGACTTCATTTCTATGAAAATACGTCATAAGAAAAAATAATTGCTTTTCAAAACCATTCCACCCTTTTACAATAATGACTTCTTTCCAAGTTTAATTGGAAAACTCCTCGCGTTGACATCTTTTCCTGGCATGATAATAATTTATTATTATTTATCTGTGGAGTGCACTGAATTGTGATGGCAAAATAAATTATTTTTAACCCCTCTTCTTCTTGAAATGTTTTTATTTATTTATATATTGTATATACGACCTGAGCCAACTACAACAGTAAGAAACTGAACAAAAAGAACATAAAACAATGAAGCAAAGACAAACAAAGGCAATAAAATAATGGAGTACAATTGATCCATAAACACAATAAACATATGAGACTTTCAGCTAAAAATGCCAAACCATATCCATCCCACACTGTTTTAGTGGATTTTTAGGAATCTACAAGAAGCCTTAAGATCTATCCCAAAGAATTCCAAGTTGTGGAAGAATTGACTAATCTTCTCATTCTGGACATTGGGTCATGAAAACAAAAGTTGGTCTTTGAAAATTTAATAAGTTGCAGATTTTAACTTCTGGTGACATGGTTGAGAACATAAAAATAAATTAATAGCAACGGAGATGGGACATCACTTATAGCATTAAGTATTTTCAAAATGCATATAAGGTCCATCTCGGTTCTGTTTCTTACAGATTAAGAGATGGCTCTTTTTAAAAATAGAAATACCCCTTTGCAACCATGCCACTTTAAATTAAAAAACAAAGATATTCAATGTACTAATTTTAGTTATTTTATTTAATTTATTTCCTTTTTTAGTTATCTTTTTTACTTTTTTATTTTTTTATAATTTATTTTTTATTATTATTTTTTATTTTTTTATATTTTATTTGTAAGTTTTTCTTCTTTATTTGGTGGTATTCTGTACAGTTGTTAATAACAATAGTGATTCCATGCAAATTTCTATGTAACTTTAGTTAAAACAGTGTCAAGAATAGAATACATCAAACGTGTGAAATAAAACCAAAATCCTGGACAAGTGTTTTCGACTCCACGGCTTCTCTCACGTTAAAATCGGGTGTAAAAATGTCCACCTCGCAGTGTAGTAGTTGGTGCTCTCTCATACCAAGGATTCCGAGGAAGTTCGAGATGAAATATTTGCTTATGAGGTGGTTTTACTCAGCAATATTTCAATGTCCCTGTACTGGTCCCCGAAGCGTAAGACCGATTGCCATACCTTCCCGTAACACATGATCGAGTAACACTGCATCAACTTTACCATTGCCGTGCCGCATGCACCATTATGTGCGGATTAGGGTTTGCCGATGGTGATGGTTTAGTAAATCAATTAATTTTAATATCACATCTTATTCAGATTAATAAATAGTTTCGTTAGATAATATACATAATGTTATACCGTTGCTGATTACATTAACCAAATTATTTTGTTAATTTAATCAGAATGGGTACTTGCAAAGTTTTTCTTTTGACCTGATAAAGTTTAGCCGAAATCAAGTGAGTGTTGAACAATGCAGATTGAACAAACACATTGCTAGAATGAAGTTTTTTGAAACTTCTCAATGTAGGTTCTGCAGTGCAGATAAAGAAACACTTTTACACATTATATGTGATTGTGATGCTTTACATCATAAAAAGAGCCTTATTTTCGAGGGACCACTGGTTAAACCTGAGGATTTTAAAGAGCTCACCTCCTACCTAATAGCCCTATACTTTACGGATCTGGACTTGGAAAGAGGAGATTTAGCAAAATGTAAGCTCTCGCCTTCCACACAGTAGCCAGCCAGGCTTAGTTATTGGTAAAATAAGCTAAAGTAGGGAACAAAATGCCGAACACTCTTCTCGTGGAACTGAAGGCCTGTTGACAACTTTACTATCAACAGGTCGACTTCTCTTGAATAGTTTTAAGTGGTTTCCTCCCCACATGAGCTGAGAAGTTCCTGGTTGGCCCACTCTAGAATATCCCTCCTAATCCCAAAAACTAAGGTAAAATTTAAAGTAATTTAACTGCAGAAAAATCATTTTTATGAAAGATAAACCTTGTATATTATGAGCAAGGTAAAAAATAATGCAACTCGAATTAACAAAAAAATTAATATATTTTTTTTAAAGTAGCCAGGTTCTTTAAAAATCTGGGCTTAGAGAGCGAGAACTATTGGCGGGGACCCGTCACAATAGATCTTCACAGGTCGCTATGACGTCAGGAGCTTGCATACACTGACCCCCACCACTAAGAATAAGGACAATTTAATCAAAGTTTTATCACGTAATATAATATAAAAGTATTTTAAGTGAACTGTAAATAATAATAGTCTTTATTACATTTTTTACGTACTTTCTTTTATATTTATTACAACTCAAAACGTTTCGTGATGCCAGTAAAACAATGCAAAATTTGGCCACTGACCAAGAACCATTGTTCAAACTGCTACAAACTTTTGTCATTGTTATTTACACGCTAACAACCCTACAAATACGCCCTCTACGGCAAGAATAATAATAATCATCCCCTTTTCCCATCTGATCCTCAAAAAACACTAAGGGATATATTGTCCTACCCACTTATTCCAATTTAATCGGGCGTCTTACGCTGCGCATTCTTCAGTTATACACGATTTTTCAGGGCCATACTGCGAAACTTCGGAGGATTTTTTTTTCTATGATGTAAATGTAGTAATATCATTTTTGCATTACCACATTTTCTTTCCTTTTTCTAAAAATTGAGATTAAAAATGTTAACAGCATTTATCGATTTTATTCCTAGCCGAAAACCTTGCTTTCCCATCCTTAACCCATCCTGATAATATATACCTACCTTACATCAAGACAGATGATTTGGATATGGAACAAATTTAACAAAACTTTTTTACATCACTTGGCGTAAGAATTCTTGGAATTGGTGAATAATGTCATAGTAAATCGTTTAATAATTCATAGTTGACTTTCGTCATTCTGAGCACCAATATTGAAGAACATCTTCATCGCATTAAAGGTAGGTCAATTTCCGTGTTTCTTTCCTCTATTCAAATACTCCAACTTTGTACAACATTGAATGATATTCGTTTTTACATTATACAGTCCGCTTATCGTTAGCAAAAACGTATTTGACCAACGCCAACGAGGCGATACGTACCGGACGTGGACTTTTGAAGAGGCTGGGTAAGAGAGGGGTGGGGGTTTATGGAATGGATAGTAGTTCGAGACATTAAGGATTGACCGCATTTTTAAATATTAATATTATGAAAAAAAATCATCATCTAAAATGTGTTTGCAAAAAAAAATATTATGTTCTTTTAAAAAGTTTATTTTGAGGAATGTTTTCTGAAGTTTCGCGGTCTGGCCCTGATACGCCGCGTACATACTTAGTCCAATACTTGGTTCTTTGTAATGGGTATTTTTTTGTCGTGATAAAATTTTCGATCGATAGTATACTATCTAATGTCAAACTAATGATATTGACTCCCATAAAAACGAACTCATTCCAAAAATACATTTTCTTTTATTTTTATTTTAAAGTTGTATCGGGCTTAACCTTTTTCTTACTGTCTCAAAACATAATATGCGCGTTACGGTGCTGTGTAGTTATTACGTGTGCCGAAAATGAGAGATTATTTATTTATTTAGGACACATTTAAACAAAAGTAGGAGGACACAATGGTATATAGTCGAATAAGTGGAAGTAAAAGCGGGAGAGAGGTTTTAATAATTGAATTGAATTCAGTGATCGTTTAAAAAAAAGACTATTTTTTATTTTTTATTTTTATTAAATCGTACAATTTTTTTTTTGTTCTCCTAGGAGTTACAACAAACTCATTTTGGGACAGAATAATTAATATTTACATAAAGGTATGGTAATAATAATAATATAGTAACAAGTAATAATATGGCAACAAGTAATAACATGTACATAATTTTTTTTTCTTTTTTTTTATCCCTCATTGAATACATTTTTGTTATTTTCTTGGGTTAACCTTTTCTTTTCTTAACTTTTATTACTTTCTTACTTTCTTATTTCATTTACATTTTGTAGATCTTAATTTTAATATGTACTTTGATTTTCTTATTATTTTTTTTTTCTGTAGATATGAATTGAAATTCTCGATTTACTTTACTTTGTTAAATTTATTTTTTATCTTGTTTTGATTACATTTATGAGCACACACTATTTAAATATGTGTCTATTTTTTTTTTCTTATATTTAAATATATTTAAGTAAATTACTATTCTTTAATTTTAATTGTATTATTTTACTCTATTTCCTTACTTTAAAAAAAAAAAATCTTTAAACTATTTTTTATATTTATTATTTTATACGTATACAGTATTATGTCTGTACTCTTCTTATTTGATTATTAATTAAAACTAATGTCTGAGCACCCGATGACAAACTATTATTGAATAGTTTATCGGGACAAAATATAAAAATAAAAAAACAAAAAATAAATAAAAAAATAATGAAAATAAAACTGAAATAAGAAAGCTAACAAATATATAATACAGAGAAATTTAAACAATCCATAATAAAAATTAAAATGAAATATTTACATATTGTAAAAAAGAAATATCATTTAAGTAGCCACTTTACACACTGTATTCACTTTTTTGCCTTTGTTTGAACATCCATATTTCTTCGGTTCATCCATTTGTTGATTTTGGTGAGGTTAAAGAGATGAAACCTTTCCTGCTGTGAAGAGATTCATCTGATCGAATTATTTCACATATGTTCCAATTTAAACTTCTTGCGCCACTTGGTTTTATTACAATATTTTGAGTTTGTCCAAATGATTGTAAAATACTGGATTTAACCCCCAAGGTAGTCATTAAGGTTAACAAATTACAGAGATGTAAAACATTTTAGATCAGGGAATATAAAGGTCTAGGCATTTGCAGACTTCGTTACCTGTCATTGGCTGGTTTAAGTGGCCACTGTACACACTGTATAACATTCATCATTTTCCCATACATACATTGTTTGAACATCCATATTTCTTCAATGTCATTAATTTCTCTCTATCTGCAATGGCTCATTTGTTATAAGCTTAAATTTTCCTTATATTTAATTAAAAACACGAGCCTTTAATTTTTTTCACAATTAAGTTTTTATAAAGACAGATGAAATGAGGGTTGTGTTTAAATTTTTTATTTGATCTCGCAAAAAAACTTGACAATATAAAAAATATGACAAAATATGATATCAGTTGTTTCGGTTATAAACATTATTTCTGTTTTTAATGTCAAGGGTTTTTAGGACAAAGAGAAAACAATGAGATAATTCGAGAAATGATTCTTTATTTTTTGCTTGTATTTTTTATTGGGAGTATTATTCGTGTTTTTTAGAAAAACTCGCATTTTTTTCATTAAACAGTAATCATCATTTTATGGCAAACGATCAGTTTAAAAACGGGAGTAAAAAGAATTGTGATCTGTTAAAAGAAAGTAAAAAACAGGAAACGGTTCTTTATTATTTTCAAATACTCATAAAATATTATATATTATTGTAATAAATCTGTTTAATGGTAAATCTGGTAATTCTGTAAATATAGAATTTCAACTAACCAAAGTTTCGTTACAAAGTTGCTTATATTTTTTTAATTAAAAAAAAAAAATACATATTAATAAATCATATAACACAAAGTATTTTACAAGTATAATACGTTGAATTACATTCTCAGGAATTACAACAACTCAATTCGGGACATAAATAATGTTAACATTTAGAAAACAACACATATTGAGAACAACAAAGAAACAAAGAAAGTTTAGCACCTTTATAACTAAATATAACACAACAATATATACGCCAAAAACCTTTTCTTACACAAACAGAATAAATATATTTTAAAAACGCTTTTAAGAATAAAAAAAAGTAGTAAATCTACTAAGGAAGATAAGATCATTAACATCACATGCCATGCAGATGATGCTACCATAGAAGTTATGATAACATATCCATCTCAGTTAGTAAACATCTAGATGCCTAAGAAGTGTCGTATATTACAATGATTACATGATTATTGGAAACATAATTCGGATATACAAAACGTGTGTCAGACCAAATCATGGTGTATACAACAAAGGCGAGGATAGATAGAGAGAAAATAAAAAAACAAGTAGAAAAACTGAATAGAAAAATTAAATAGAGAAACAAATAACTTCTCAGAACGTCACAGAACATCATTTGATAAAAAGACGTTGATTTACATATTTATCTGTTTTATTTATAACTTTATTAACAATAACTAAATAAAATACAATGAATTGAACACTGAACAACTCTGGCTGAACTTAACCGTGATAATAATTAACGTTAAATTTTTAAAGTAATTTACAACGTTGTCTCGAAGACAACTGGAATCATTGCTGGGCAGAGAGAGTCTGAATTTAGTTTTGCAGTCGTTGGTGGCGTGTTGGGCTTCTGTGTTGGTAGACCTGGCACCTGGAGTTGCCGTGTCAAGGTGATTCTCAACGAATATATGAATCTCATTATTCATAGATGGCGCTTCTTTATTTTTTTATTGAAAAATGCTAATTTTCAATGAAAATTTTACATAACTTGGTTTGCAAAAACTTTACACTATATTAATTGTAACTAAATAATTTCGGTATTTTTCACAAAACGGTGTACAAAACAAAAAATAAGATAAGTTATTAAATTAATTACAAATATCATCGATAATTCAAATAATAAAATGACATTAACTCAAATAAGTCACTTAGATTATCAGTAAGCCAGAACAAAACAATCACAAAGCTAAAATGGTCGTTTTAATATTTCATAAAATAAAGTAAACATGCCTTTAGTATCGGAATAAAATTGACTCAACCGGCTTTTGGTCACTATATGTTTGTTTGCGTTGCGTCCTTCACACAGCGACGTTAACACAACACTAATTGCGTCGCTTCCGTACTGACACGGAATCTAAATTTTCTGATTAATAAAGAGACCGATGTAACGGTTTTGTCCTGTTTCCACCCAATTGTTGCATTTTTTAACTGCAGAAAGATGGATAGTGTTCATCGTTTTCAACCTAAAGGTGCGATGTGTTCTGTAAAAGTTTGATATTTAACCAATTTTTTACCGACTGGTAACGCTACGAATGTTTATAAAATGCTCATTGGCCGGTTAACAAAATATAAGTAAAAAATTATATCATGTTTACTCACGGGTGTTTATATAAATGTCCCCGAACAATATTTTTGATTGAAATGCAATTGAAACTCTTATTTTATAAAATAAAATAGTCCTTTAACACCGATTAATTTGAATATTATGGCAGTAATGTGATGTAACTTATGTAGTTTATGTAGGTCAAAACCTACTACTAAAAAGTAATATTTTAAACACAGTTTCCTTCATAACATCTCATATTTCTTTGACCATTGCCTTCCTTTCAACTTTTGTTCGGAAATATAATACGTTTCCAGGGATGCACTAACGTTGGTGTCGTAATAATAATCACTGTGAAACTCTAATTCATTTAATTCATGTGATAATAAAAATTAAAGCTGTTTTTAAATTACAAATTTAAAATATTATTTGAGGTCTATTTATTTACTTATAAGTAGTTTATTGCACATTTTTAATACGTAAGTCCAAACTTCATGTGCCTTAAAGTCATGCGTTGGTTGGAACGATTAATTGGTTGACACAGACATACAAGTATATAAATATTGTATTGGGTCAGAAAATTAGAATATTTTTTTCAAATAAATACATGGCAAATCAATATGGTTAACAGCAAACTTAAACAATCGGAAAGTTATCAAGGAGTTTCCCACTTAAATCCTTCCCACTGAAAAAATCTAGTCTTTTACTCTTATCAGAAAAATAGTTTTTGTCATTGAGAGCTAATACCCTCTTCTAAAACATTAAATTCTCTCTGGGCGATAAAAGAGAGATGTCTTTGACCAAAAATCGTACAGGTTTTAGTTATGAAATAATTCGTCGTCTAGGAAAACCTCGTACGAATATAAGGTTGAGATCTCTCATGATTGTTTAACCAGAAGTGTGTAAGTGATTTAAATGAAATTTATTTTTTTATGGACTTACTTTTTAAAGTGCCCTTGAGGTATTGTATTACGAGAATTGCGAAATATAAGTTATCCATAATAACAATAATTTCATTTATTTGATTTAATTAAGAAACAATAATAGCAGCAACAAGACAAACAAACACAAACGAATAATACATACTTCAAAGTATAAAAGCGAAGAAAACTTGCTAAAAAAAAAGGATTTTAAACGTATAGTTTTATAAATAGAAAAATAACAAATAAAAAGCGTAAGAAAAATGACTCTTAACTTTAAAAAATAATAGTAGCAGACCTATAAATAATGAATTATTTTTTAATTCCCTTAAAACATTATCAAACATATTCATGTCTTTTGCATTGAGCTTATGCATATTTTTGTACTGCTTGCACGTGCGAGATAGGAGATCAAATATTATCCTGTATTCGTAGAAAAGTGCACGGTTCTAAAAATGTCAAGATTACGTCGTCATCTATGAGCATGTAAACTAATGTTTTTAATGAGCGACAATTCCTTTATTTACTCTTAAAAGGCTGTGGTAAAAAAAATATTTGCGCGCGGAGAGGTGTTACCCCGAGCAAAAGACGGAATATTCTGATGTTCAAACATTTGAAAAAAAAACATAGAGACAAACTGTATAAAAAGTACCTTTCCTCATTTTCTAAAAGTAAAATTTAAATCTTAAATACGCCGGTCATCTTACATGCGTGCACTTCCGCTCACTGCCAATAACCGACTTAACACAAATTATAGTACTTACGAATGATTTGTGTTGTGACTTTAATTGTGTTTAAGGTAGGGGTACCTAAAGTATTTACTTAACTTTACCTAAAGTCTTAATTTAAAGTCTAACCCCACCTTAAACACAATTACCCCCTCCCATACCCTTCATCATCATCATCATTCCCTTTCCGAACCTTATGGTGCATAGGGCACTGCATTGATTCACCACCGCAACGTATCTTGATCATTTTTGTTACATGAATGTAAGATGATCAGCCTTGCGCTTCAGGTACCAGTCCAGGGACTATGAAATATTCTAGTGTGAAAACACCCTTTTAAATAAATATTTCATATCAACCATGTCGGGAATCGAACCCGAGACCTCTTGCAGGGCAAGCTAACGCGCTGACTATTACACCACGGGGGCCTTAATTCTTACCCTACCATAAACACAATTACCCCCTGCTGTATCTTTATCGACACTCACTGTTCACTGTTTCTTTAACGCATGTTTATTTTATTATTGTATAACCCTGAAGAGGGCAACGTGAGTTGCCGAAACTAGTAAATGAGAAATTCCAGCCCAATCCGCAATCAAATTTTAAAAATGTTTTCGTGTACACGTGAATATTTAAACATTTTGAAGTATGATGAAAAATCTCAAAAACGCACGCGAAAATATAAAAATATATATATACAGTAATATTCATTTTAAAATCGTAAATAATGACGTCACTCCTTATATCTACTTGTAGTATTTTCGGTTTCCGCTTTAAAGCCCCCGCACTTTGTAAGGAACATTTTGACCATAAAAAACATTTCAATTTGTTGACATTTCAACCAGAGATTATGTCAAATTTCCAGGTTTTTCTAAATCGAAACGTAATCGAAAAATCGAAACATAACAACCATAACATAGAAATGAGCAAATTACGATCAACTCAATCAAGTAATCATTGCAATATTCCATAGATTCTTGTCAGTTTTTTTATTGGCTGGAGAAATACAACTTACCGCGGTTAGTGAAAGTAAAAACGCCAACCGTTTCATGACGTCACTACTGAAAAGTGACACACTGATTACAGTCATTTGGCGCGGTATTTGATAAATGTAACTTTAAAAAATCATATCTTTGTAAATAACGCACAAAAAAAATACTTTTGCTTAGTTAAATAGTACGCTAATAGAAAAAAATAAATTAGAAAACAGTGGAATTCCTCATTGTGACAATAAGTAAGTTGTTCATTTTTATGAACAACTTATTTATTGTAAGTAATTTTATTTATTCATTTTTAAAAAAACGTATTATTTTATGTACACCGTTATTACTTAACCAGATCACAAACGATTAAATTAAATACAATCGGTACAAAAATATACTCTATACACTTGTTCACTGCACAAGCGTATTTTAAAATTAGGCAGTAATTAATTAAATTCCATTTACATTGCTGAACGTACAATCCTTTTTCCGGAGATATTTGCATTCACAAAAAAAGTTATTCGACCGTTAAATCTCTTTTTTTGAAACGTGGCTTGTTGAAAAGTCCTGAAATAATGTTGAAAACCTGAAATATTGGCCTTTAAATTATCTACAACCCGAAAGTTTAAATTATACAGCAATAATTTTTCCCGCTAAATCAAATGTTAACGACGCCATTGGCACGTTACATTTGGTTCGCGCCCGAAATATTACGTAATAATTGGTTTGTGTCTCGAAACGGACGCCCAAAACTCTTGCGGTTGGCATCACTATTTATTTACTAGAAAAGGCCATAAAGTGAATTCCCCAACTTGACGGTAATAGAATATTATTGGTTGAAGAAATAACCGCTATGGAGAGTTTCATTATTATTTAAGTAACATTATTTTTATATTACAAACCCAATGACCTGTAATAAATAGACATGTTATTCCTATACTTGTTACATCTAAGCGGATAACATGATCAAATGAATCTATTTTTTTGTATATATAGGCAGTTTAGCAGCTACTTGCTTTAAATTCATTAATTTCTACCTTAAATTGAACGTAGTTATGCAGAAAGCAGCCACCCACAGAAAAGTGAAACTGAGATAATAGCACCTTTGTGAGAAGAGTGAATTATCAAATCTATACAACAGTTGGAATGTTTTTGACTTTGACAAATGATTAACAATGAATTTACTTTTTTTTTTTTTTTTATCAATATTCCTACAGAGATGAGGTAGAATTTTTTCAAATTCAGGATTATCGATATTCGAGCGTTTACAGGGCTTATGACCTGTCATTGGCTGGGTTGAGTGTAATAAGATCTGGTCAAAATATAAGTATAAATAAATTGCAGAATCATCTGCAGGCGATTACTAGTACTTAATTTAACTCGGAAGAGTCTTAAATACATAAAAATAAAGTAATATGCTAATTAAAAATACTTAACTTCAATATCAATACATAGATGGTGCTCCAACACGCTAGTGAATGGTTTCTCATTTAATAAGATATATACAAGAATCAAAAATGGTACCTGTGTCGATATTCGCTAATAAGCGGAATGGGGAATGTTGTAAAACGTAAAGTGGCCACTCAACCCAGCCAATGACAGGTCATAAGCCCTGTAAACGCTCGAATATCGATAATCCTGAATTTGAAAAAATTCTACCTCATCTCTGTAGGAATATTGATAAAAAAAATATATATATACCTACTCCCCCTCGGGAGAAATCCAGATTTGTGTATGTACAAAAATACACATACCAAAAAATAATGTAATGAATTTACTGTTTTTTTGGTATTACAAACAAGAATCTTATTATGTATTTGAACAGTGTAAATTAATTTTAAAGTACCGAAAGATTTTTCTAGTCCTGTGGGTGTTTTCTGCAAATTGAGAAATTCTGTTTCTGTGATCGGCACTATTTTCAGAAGGTGATTTTTACAGTTTTTTGAAAGAAAGCGGTCGGGCTGTTTTTAGCAGAACAAAGAATTTTTCTTACTGCACCCGATAACATCAATATCTCATTTATTCGAAATTGTGGACTGGCTGCTTTCTGCATAACTACGTTCTATTTACAGTCTGCATTGTGTGATGGACAAATAAATAAGATGTAGCAAATATTGCGTAGCCTTCTAAATATTATATACATATAAATATTTTCTTAGTTCGTATTTTTATTTCTGGCAGATGTCAAAATTTTGAAAAATGTGCTTAAAAATCTAATCTAATAACAAATGTAAAACAACATTATTTTTAACCACTCTTTTTTTTCTACCGACCGGTTTCAAAGCTACTTGGGCTTCTTCATCGAGGTATAATTTACTCATTAATTTTGTCGTATTTTATTTTAACAGTGTTTAGTAAATATCAAATCTAAAATATGGAGCTAATCAGCCAAGTATTTTTGTCATGTTGTCTTGTAAAGATGGGAGGTTGGATACGATTTTTAAAACAAGACAGGACTGGACAAAATAAATTTTTATTAATGGCTTTTTTTCATTTCTGAAATTTTCAAGTCCTAAAAAAGCTTGCGTAGCTTCGAAACCGGTCGGTAGAAAAAAAATAAAGTGATCTTAAATACTGTTGCGGTGTATTTATTTGATTAATTATCAACTTATTCCATTAATTGAATTATATTTACGAAGGGAACCAAATATTTCATTTGTTTTTCACAGTTTCAGCGCAATTTATGCATTATTTCGTCACTTGCGACGGCAAATTTTTTGCGTAGCGTCAGGTCTGATCATGTTGAATCGTCATGTCACTCGTACATAAAAAAAAATTATGACGTTGTTATTACTGATATACAAAAAAGTTTGCATGCTCGCCAACGTAAAAACCTAGCTTATTAGTATTTAAATCAATCTCATATCTTTATTGACGTACATTTTAGAATGCTCATTATCTTCATATTTTTCATTAAAAATAAGCAGGTAATTAAAAATGTAATTTTAAAGTAAATATAAACATGTTTTTAAACACGATAAGTTTAGTAATTACTTGATATCCAATGTTTAAAAATAAGAGTTGTCGCCTGCGTTTTTCATAAAGGTTTTACTGATTTTATTTTAGAAACGTGAGGTCTCGGGTTCGATTCATTGCAGAATAGACTTAAAATAATGATGACTTACAGTATTAATTTGGTGATTTTGCACGGCAATATTTTATTGGCAACTGGCAGTTGAAGAGTAAAGTTGTCCACCTAACTTATAATTTTAGTAGCAATGCAATGCCACAATTTCGGGAAAAATTTAATGATTTATCTCAGCAATTCATGCAAAATTATTTACAAAACAATTGTTCAACTAGAGTAAGCGCCACAAAAGAAGTCCCGAAAACTTAGCGCAGTGATTGCCAGACGAAATGTTGCCATAATAATATATTTTATTTTTCCACATAAATAATTTTTGTTATTTTGATTTATTCATTTTATTTTATTTAATGCACAAAATACACAATTTTATCATGGAGCAGAATTATATTTTTTTATGTCCCGACTTGTTGGAAAATTCCTTCGGGACTCTTCTTTATATAAATCAAAAACACTTATTAACATATTAAACAATATACAAAATAATCAAAGCAATATACAAAAGAATAATAGAAAGATAATAAAAATTTATACATGCCGAAAAATGGAAAGCAGAAAAGTTATATAGTATGATATTATTTACAAATTGTGCAAAACTTCAAAATAAATACATAAAAATACACAAGAAACTAACTTATAAATGATTTATTGTGTTATCTATCAAAAAAATGAAAATTGATACCATTCTTTCAGGTATTGTTAAAGTTATGTCAGTATGAAGGGACGGGAAAATTAAACAAAAACCTTAATTAGTAAAGTGAATAAATTTATTATTTATTTATTATTTATTTTTTATTTGTTTATTATTTATTTATTAATATTTATTTATTTATTATTTATTAATTATTATTATTTTATTTGTTTACTGTTTATTTATTATTTTTTTATTATTTATTTATCATTTATTTATTATTCATTTATTATTCATTTATAATTTATATATAATTTATTTATTATTTATTTATTATTTATTTATTATTTATTTATTAATTATTTATTATTTATTTATTATTGATTTATCATTTATTTATTATTCATGTATTATTTATTTATTATTAATTTTTTGTTGATTTATTATTTATTTATTTATTTGACGGACTTATTCAGTTAATTCTAGCGATGGTAAATACAATTTCTTATAATAAATACAGGCACTAATAAAATAAAACACCATTAAATAAAATTAAAGCAAGGACAAAAAAATAAAAATTACTATTTCAAGACAAGATCTGATCTATCTTAGTGATTTTAATCTAAAAAGACTTACACCAAAAAAGTCTAGATCTTGTCTCGAGTTTACAATACGATACGATTGGGACATTGGTGGAGCAAGCCATAGTTTGTGCTGTGTTGATCTAGGAACAGCACATTATTATTTCGCAACCGGCGGATAGGAACATTGAATGCCACTTGTTCCAGTAACGACGATAAACTTCAACCTGTTTTCAATGCAGCAGCAAGGCTTATTACGGGAGTAAAAAAATATTCCCACGTCTCACAACATCTTCGAGATTTGCACTGGTTAAAAAGCCGAGAGATAATAAAATACAAGTTTTGCTGAACAGTATTCAAATTCCTTCATGAAATGGCTCCAAAACATCTATCAGACCTTTGTATAAGGGAAAATACATATCAAAGAAAATCTACTCTTAGGTCAGCATTTGATTCAGGAAGAGGAAAACTTGTCAAAATACCGCGTTCCCCAAATACTAGATTTGGAGATCGTGCTTTTGCCGCCGCCGGCCCCTCTGCCTGGAACCAATTGCCTTCAAACTTACGAATCATCGACAGTCCCAGTCAGTTCAGATCCCAACAAAAATCCTACTTCTTTAGACTATCATACCCTCAAGTTTAAATCTGGAAATATAATATATCACTTCAGCTTAGTTAGAATGTAAGTTAAGGTATACAATTGTAAAGCGCCCTTGAGGTGATTTTATACGAAAATGGCGCTATATAAATCAGCCAAATAAAATAATTATTATTATTATTATCAATTAGGCCATTCAGTAAATTAAATATAAACTACGGCAAATTAATTAAACATAAGTTATTACGGCATAAATGAAATTAAAGAATGCGATCATGGCAAGAATAGGTGCGGACTCGACACCTAAGTGCCGATCAGTTACCAACTCTCCGAGTAAATTCGAGATTAATGAGGATGCTGGTCTCAAAAATAATTATGATCACAGTGGATTAGAGTTATTCAGGACATACTATAGTCACTATCACTTTCTGAACCTGGTGTATAGGAATCTAAATCGCTATCGCTCGCTGTCGATATGATAAAATTGACAATTTTAATATCAGCAATGCATCGTTTTTGAAGGATTCTTCTACATTTTTCACGCGCTTGCGCTAAATACGCCAATCTACGGGTGTAATACTTGCGAAAGCCGCTTCGGTTAAATTGATAATTTCTTATGGATCTTGCGCAATGTTTTTTTCCACAACGCGTCTTTTTATTAGCTATTTATTGCAAAAAATGGTGGACCTTTGTTTTTTTATAAGTTCGTATTGACAGGATTTAGTCCGTTGTTCCAAAAAAGTAACTCTCTTTCTATTCAGTCATTTTGCATCTCAGATTTACAATTAGCCATCGTTGGGAATGATATGGAGCATTATCTATTACTGCGATGGACCCACAACGTAAGTTCTTAATTACTTTCTTCCGCATCCATTTTAAAAATTGATCCAGTTCGTATCGGCATGATAATCCAAAGACTTGGATTTTGACTTTAAAATTAATAAATAATTTTCAACGAATCCATCTTTCAAACCGGCATGAGTGTTTATCTAACAATTACCTGTGGATTCAGAAACTAAAAGTCCTTGTTCTTGATTGCTCTGCCAACATTTATTTGCATGATATGTAGAATGAATATATGTTTAATCTAAAAAAACAACAGGCCGCTTAACCTCAAATCTACTTTTCTTCAAAATTTCGAAAAAAATATGTTGAACGCCACGTTGCTTTATCATAGCTTTCCATTAACATTTTTTATTTAGATCTACAGTATTTAAAACGAAAACCAATTTTTCATAATATTCTTCGCACCGCCGTTTTTACTGCCTTAAAAATCTCTATCAGCATTTAATTCCATTCGTAATTTATGAACTGTTAGCGATTCTTTTTTCACAATATAAAAGTGATGTATTTTCTGGCAAAAAACACCTAAATCAAAATCGTCCAATTTTTTTTTTAATGAGGTCGTTTCTTTCCAAAAGTAACGATTTTTTTATAGGTTGTTGCAGCTTTTTCTCCCTACTTGATTTCTCTGAAACAGTTTTTTCAGAAATAATTGTTTACTTCGGATTTTATATGATATAAATCTAGGCTCACATTGGATCTAAATATCATTTATATTTACTAACAATTAGCTGAAAATGCTTTAAATTAACCAGTACTGCTATTCGAACCCAAGACTTCCAGCGTCAGAAGTTTGCGGCACTACCAACTACACTGCGAACCGCTATAATATGTCATTTGCATGACAATATTCTTGAATGGAAATGTTTATTAGTTACTCTTAAAGCTAAAGTAATGTTTTTTAAACTGTCGTCACTAAATATTACCTGCCATGGCCGACAACACGGCAACGAACTTTTAGCAATGGAATAAAAATGTGTTATTAATATTTAAATCATTAACTTTGTGGTCAAACATTATTCCATACTTGTATATAACCACTTACCAACTTTCCTATAATTAAAATATTTTTTTAAAAAGCCCTTCAGGTACCCTAGCATCAAGTTATTTGAAGAATTTGAGATCTTAGATATAAAGCAATTATATATTTTTAGAATAATAATGTTTGTGAAAGCAAACTATTCTACTCCCACACTACCAAAACTCATACTAGAGGATGGGTTAAACTCTGAATTCGGGCAAAGAAATTTCAGGTTTCTGGGCCCCAAAAAAATTAATATGTTACCCAAACATTGCAAAACCAAGACCCGGATTCAATTTAATAACTTCGTAAAAAAAATGGTTACTGGGTATAGGTCGAGAAAATTCGAAAAATTTACTCAAAATACATTCTTAAATAATAAATTAATATTGTATAACTGTATAGTAAATTAACTAGAAGTTAGTAATGTTGATGTTTATTTTGCATAAAAATGTCTGCCTTAAAACAGGTTGTACCTAGTTAGGCAGACTAGACATGATTTAGATCAATCTATTACCTAAGTGTGTATGTAGTAGATAAAGTAATTGTTATTTATGTTAAAAAACTATGATTATTATTATTATTGTTGTTTTAATTAGCACATGCAGTAACTAGAAAAAAAATCACTAATTAGATTATGAAAATATTTTAAGTTGTTTAAGAAATAGAAGTGTAAGCATTTTTTTCTAACCAACCAATAAAATCGAAGTTTAATTTATGTAACGCGACGTATTCACTAGAAAATAAATAAAACGATAAATATGTATTATGCAAAAACATAAATAAGAGCATTTGTACATTAATCACCTTAAATCAATATGTACTATTACGCAATGGAAAAGAGGAGTATATAGGAATGGGGAAAGAAAAAAAGAGGATATATTAAGGAAGAAAAAGAAGATGTGTCTTTGGACGTGATTTAAACAGAGATACTGTAGAAACATCTTTGGTAGTGGATGGAAGATGATTCCACGGTCGAGCCGCATGGACACTTTATAAGAAAAAGAAGAAAGATGAATTATAGATGGGTATTAACAGGGTGCT